>NC_048420.1:23375718-23390110 GCF_013103735.1 Etheostoma cragini | reverse complement strand
TGTGTGTGTGTGTGTGTGTGTGTGTGTGTGTGTGTGTGTGTGTGTGTGTGTTCAGCTGGTTTACAGAATTAAACCTGAGCTTCCCGCCCTTCAGTCCGCACCCAGGTCCAGACGGTCGGATTTAAAGAGAATCAATTTAGAAAAAGTGGGCGTCACCAAACCTCATATGAGCTTAAAATAAGCATCTAGCTCAGTTCATGGGAACAAGTTAAAGTTTGCAATTAGATGAAAAACCTCGCTAATCCAGCAGTCTGTCTGCGTGCAGTACATGGTGTCATGAGTTGAGTTGATGGCTGAAGTTCTGCTCCACTTTAGTCAGAAGACTGATCATTTCCTCTGCGAGCAGAAGTCAAATCCTTAGTCCATAACTCAGCTTATTGTCTCATAAGTTTGCCGTGAGGACGCAGATTGTGAAACTGATTGTGTCAATCTTCGTATTACCGTTTATTGTGTTCTGTCCAGGAATCTGGACAGTCAGACAGAGTCACTGGCCCTTAGGATATGAACAATATATGAACAATATTCCCTAAAAGTCCCCTCCTAAGCCCCACTGCAGCCTCAATAGGTCTGGACTGAAACAGAAAGGGGAAAAGAAGCAGGAAATGAAAGCAGTGTCTCGACTGAAGTACCCGTGCTGTGTTGGCGGCACAGATGCTCTAATATGGGGTTGTCTAATATGAGTGATTTTGAGATGAGGTAAAGCATAGGGTGTTTTCTCAGATTCCCCAGTTAAGTGACATTAAAAGTACAAAATTATAGACGCCCTGTTAAACTAAACATCCAGTCTGGTTTTATCCTCTGATATTACAAGTCATGTTTAGCTTGTGGTTTGTTTTCCAGTCAGCACGGTTTCGGCAACAAGTCCTCCAAACCAGGCAGAGGGATAGGTTGTTGGTTCCCTTCCCTCTAGTACGACCCGTAGGAGCGGTTGATAATTGAGCGCCCCCCTAGTCGTAGCAGGAAATGCGACCCACATGAGCAATTTGGGTCCTCGTATCTAACCTAGAGAATATAATGTCATCGTTTTAAACATGTCGTTAACACTGTGAAACGGTCAGTTTGGTTAGGTGTAGACAACAAAACCCCTTAGTTAAGTTTATAAAAAGATTGAGGTTTGGGATCAAATTGGGTTAGGTGTGGGGTTAAAAAAGACTCTTTTTACTTTTATTTTGAAATGGGACTGGAACCCCCCTCTCCTGGGGGAAAGTCCTGTACCTCTTGGTCCCAACCTACCTTCTAAGGCTGATCTTATACTTTACAGCTGTTACAGGGCACCGCGTGAATAAACATGTAAAAGTGATAGCTGCTTGAACAAAAGACGGGGTGTTTTCCAAGGGGGGGGGACAGGTCTCGGCGTCTGTGAGCCCGACAGTACCCGACGGGTCGGGCTGGGTTCGGACAGATGTTTAGAATGGATGCTCGGGTTCGGGTCTGGCTCGGTCACATCAGCGCGATAAGGCGATGAACATTTAGAATTTAAAACAGCTTATTATGTAGGTAATGGCGCTTGTTGCCCCGTGTGCATTGATGCGCTCTAAATACAGCACATTCATCTGTTGACATTTCCCAATGCCTTCCTACACTTGCTTAATAAAAGCGGGCTTTCCACACAAACAAACGTACATGTGTCATTAGTATGAGAAACAAATGCGATTTTAACTGTGTCGGACGCGGGCCGGGCTCGGACAGAAAAATCCGGCCCGATCCGCACTCTAGAGGGGACACATGTCTAGACGTCGGGGTGTTTTCCCTGCGTAGTTCGGACTTAATTAAATGGCGTCGTAACAACTAAGTCCCTTTTTTAGCTCTCGCAGATCTTAACCCTTGTGTTGTCTTCCCTTTTTTCCCCTCATCTAAAAATGTTTGCTGCTTTTTACAAAGTTTTTTTATATTTTTGAATTTTTTTGTATCGATTATGCCGCCTTTTTCATCAATTTTCACCCGTATTTCAACTTCCTTTATTTCGGATATAAAAAAAAAACTTTGGAAACGGGTAAAGTTTTACCCAAAGACAACAGGAGGGTTAATTTTGATACACAGCACATTTTTGCCTTTGGAATAAACTCTCTGGGAGTTCAAATCAACTCAATTTGGGTGCACATGTGAGACAATTAAATAAACTCTAGGGCAGAGTTAAAGTAACTATTTGGTAGGAGTTGATCTTTTAACCCTTTTCAGGAGTTAAACTTAACTACTGTGGGAGTTAAACACTAATCCCACGTAGAGTAAAGTCAAACTCTAACCTTGAGTCAATTTTAATGTGAACTCCTTAATAGTGTTAACAATCAACACTTAAAGTATGTTTCATTTAACACTTATAGAGTTGATATAAAATTAAGCTTTAGGTGAAAAAGACTACATAAAACAAAAAAACAATACACCACATTACTTTACTACAAATATTTATTTGTATTGACAAATCCATAGTGTTTTACAATCCATGCTACATGAATACTTGTGTAACAAGTTATATTTTGAATAAAATTGCTTTCTTTACTGACGGTGTAAACATTTTTCAGCAAACATTCACTTAAACAATACAACTTTCTCAAACAACAGACAAATTTGAATCACGCCCATAGGACATTTGGGCATCAAACGATTTGAAATGCTTTCATGTATCCCTTACTAGAAGAAAAATCTTCCTAGGGATGCTTTAACTTATTTGGAAAGCATAAGCAGCATAAGACATAAGCAGCTCACTTATGATTATTTTCTTGCTTATGTGCAGCTAAAACATTTCAGGGTTTCCTTGGAAAACCGCTGGTGTCCCCACATACCAATCTCTTTAAATCTCCTTATATGCAAGTGTTTCCAATCCCACTTCTGCCCACTTCAGCACAACAGCAAGCTGTGGAAGTCCAACACAAACACAGGACGCCAACAAGGCCCATTAGAATGCAAATGCAATGTTCTGAGCTTGTCCACCCGGGCCCTATTTTTATCATTTGTTTTGTTTTGTGTTCGTTTTTGAGTCTAAGTGACTGATGGGAACAACAACCTTTAATGTTGGTCCAGTATTAACATGTTGGTGCCGGATGCTTCGCGACGACACATCACATCTACCGCCGGTTACTGCGTTGCGTAACTCTGACCCTCCCGCCGGCTGCTGCGTGGCGTGGAGCAGCGTTCTGTATTCGTCGGTGTTTTCGTGACGCTTGCAGCAGAAAACGCACCGTCATTGGTTCAAATACACAGGAGGCGGGTCTTGTTGGCTATTTAAAGCCACGTGACCACCAAAATGTACCGTAGTTTGCTAAAAATCATGTCAATCAACCAGACACACATGTGTGTTTGTTTATGAATGTTTGAGAGACGAGCGAGAAAATGTCTCCGACAGAGGAAGACGTAGATTATGATGAAGACCTCCTCCCTCCCAAACTCCTCACTATCTTCCACCTCAACGTCACTGCCCTCGCTGTCCAACTCCTCCTCTGTCGGAGACATCTTCTTACTCGTCTCTCAAAAATTCATATACAAACGCACGTGGATATCTGGTTGATTGACGTGATTTTCAACAAACTACGGTACATTTTGGTGGTCACGTGGCTTTAAATAGCCAACAAGACCCGCCTCCTGTGTATCTGAACCAATGACAGCGCGTTCTCTGCTGCACGCGTCATGAAAAGACCGACGAAGACAGAGCGCTGCGCCACGCAGCAGCCGGCAGGAGGCTCAGAGTTACGCAACGCAGTAATCGGCGGTAGATGTGACGCGTCGGCTCGAAGCATACGGCACAAACGGGTTAGGCAAGATCGCTGCAATCGGCAGCTGCAAAACGGGCTACATTGTAAGGTAATAGGTCAATGGCCCAGCTGGTATTTACTGTCACAAAAGTGGTCGTTTTACCGCTGACAGGCTCATTTTAATATTGTAATAAGTGTCTGACAACATTATGTGGAAGCACCAGAGACCCCAAAATAACACCCTAAATCCCAGAAAAGGGGATTTGTTTCATAACATGCCCATTCTATGTAACAGACGCAGGTTTCCTGTTTGTTGTCTTTACGAGGTCCACCCCACGCAGGGGATTTTAAAGGAATTTTATTCATAATTTGGTTGTGAAGCCTACTCGCCCCTTGTATAATCTCATTAAGATTAGCAACGTCTATAAAAAGGATGCAGCCGAAGGAAGTCTGACTGCGTGGTTATCAGCCGGGGACCCCAAGTCATCGATGTTTCACCGCTAATCCTTGAACATCTTATTGTGGCGGGGCACTGTAAGACACATCGCTGTGTCTCGAGGAAGTGAGAGAGAGAAGTCACTTTGTCATTTATCCGGGCTGTTTGAGGGTCTCCTAAATAAGCAGAAGTCAGGGTTTTCCCTCAAGTTATTATTAGGGTTTAGGTGCAGCCCCCAAGCCGTTTTTGGACACCCCCTAATCCACATGAATGTTAACTCAATATGGCTTCAACACTAACTAAATGGCTTTTCTTAGATTTAACCTAGACTTCTTTAGCAAGTTTGATCTTTTAGCTTTTTGAGTGTAATGTATGTATAATTTGCCTTTAGCGTTTCCAATGTTTTAGACAGACATGGGAGTAATAACGCTCAAAAAGGATGTGAAATAGCATGTGTTTATTGCTTTATCTTATTGATTAACATCCCATTTTCTTTCACCCGACGATTGCATGCATCCAAGTCTTCCCCAGACTCCCCACACAGCCCCGCCAACAACAATCCCCCTCATAAAGTATGCATCGCTGCAGGGGAGCACGGCTTCCTTGGAACTGGGAGCTGCTTGTTTACTTTTGTTGTGTCTAGAAAGCGAACGTGATGCCAGGAAGCTCGCAGGCTCTGGGAAGCATAACGATCCATCGTATAAAAGATTATGAAAAAAAAAAAGGATTAATAACCTTCCAAGAAGTCCAAGAACAGTGTTGTCAAGGAAGTGTTTTCACGGTACACAGTTACACAACAATGCTCTTAGAAAGGCAGTTTAAAGCTTCTTCTCTTTTTTATATATATTTGAGTGCACTGACCTTTTGAAGACTTCTTTTGTTTGCAACTGTTGCAAAAAACATGACATGTAACGCCACTCAGACATATGTCGCTATGGGGCAATTAATGTTGCTTTTGGCAACATTAGTATACGTCGGGCTAGAAAATGTCAACTAAATGTCAACTGAATGTCAACTAAATGTCAACTAAATGTCAACTGAATGTCAACTAAATGTCAACTAAATGTCAACTAAATGTCAACTAAATGTCAACTAAATGTCAACTGAATGCAGAATGGGTGAGTGAGTAAGTGAGTGAGTGGGAATGTTTAACCTTTTACACTGTGTGTGCGTGTGCGTGTGCGTGTGCGTGTGTGTGTGTGTGTGTGTGTGTGCGCGTGTGTGTGTGTGTGATCTGTCAGGCCCAGGAGCAGTCCCAAGGTTTTTGTTGAGGTTCAGCTTAGTTAAATCTGAGTAAAGGCTGATTTTAAACTAATTGAGTAGAAGAATAGAAGCTCTGATTTTATCCCTCGTGTTGTCTTCCTGTCAAATTGAAAATCATCGGCTTTTGTTTTGGCTTTTAATTGTTTTTAATTTTTTCTTCTGTTTTTGTCTTTTTTTCTACACTTTTTTCAACGTTTGTCACTTTTTTTTACGTTTAACGCTACGTAACACTAACTTATTAACTTTAGTTTTACAGTTATTTTTGGAATGTATGGTCAGTAACCCTCATTTATAGGAAATTATCCCTAATGTTTGAGTTAGAAAAGCAGAAATTAGGAATTATTGAGACTAAAATTAAAGGAATGGATGTTGATTATAATCACAGACTGGAATATGTCAACTTTTACTCAATACTATTTCAAAAACACTTCAAGTTGTTTTTCAAATGCTATAAAAATTGAATAAGACGCCCCAAAATTAATGAAAGTAGAGATTTGTACTTGCCAAAGAGCGTTGTGTGGAATCAATCATGTTATTTTGGGGAATTAAAAACAACATTGATATAGGAAAACAGGTCAATTTGACCCGAGGATGAGGGTTAAAGGTGCCCTCTACAGGTACAGGACTTTCACCTTTTTGAAAATTAAAGTAAAAGACAAGTTTATTTTTTACTTTACAGA
This sequence comes from Etheostoma cragini, assembly GCF_013103735.1. Lineage (NCBI taxonomy): Eukaryota > Metazoa > Chordata > Actinopteri > Perciformes > Percidae > Etheostoma > Etheostoma cragini. Next base: position 23,384,045 of record NC_048420.1, on the reverse strand, counting down.
ACAAACAAACGCACGTCTGACACTCAGAATATCAACGTGAGCCTTTCAATGGCAAAACGAGCACTTTTGTGGAGGTAAATACAAGCTGGACCGTTGCCCTGTTAACTTACACTGCAGCTTGTTTCTCCACCGCCGACTGCAGCGATCTCGCTTGATACCGGACCGATGTCGGAGGTTGTTGTTCCCATCGGTCACTTAGACACTAAAACGTAGGAACTCATGGTAGTTTTTAGAGTAATTGTACCTGCTCGACTCGATCGCGGTATCCCGTCCCCTTTTTTTTCCATCGCAGGTTTTGTCCCGCCTCATGCGTGAGGTGAGCCGTGGCTGGTTGTCGTAGCCGCAAACTGCCGTGACACACATAACAAGTGTGTTGTTTTTGGGTCTGGGCATGTGGCTGTTTGCCAGAAGACACATAAGTGTCAAAAGAAGCTGGACCACAGGTTTGTTTAGGACCCCCCCCCCCCCTCCCCTGATTCTCTCCTACCAATCAGCAGTCTGCAGGTTTTCCCCCAAAAAAACAAAAGGCAAGTAGAGGCAAGTCGAGCAGATACCAGGCAGTGGAAAAATGCCAATAGAGTCCAGGTTGAAAAAAAACCATAGTTACCCTTTAATTGCTGGATGTGTGCAGATAACATGAATAAGGACATTGAACAAAGACGGATGGTTTTTCCTGATCTACGTGCCATGATTTGCTATCAGCTCCTCCAGACGGGTTTTTAATTAAAGGACAACAGTACAACCTGTTCTGCTCGTTCTTGCAGAAGAGCCCGACAAACAGACAAAGAAAACACTCGTGACAAATCAGAACTAAGCTGTGTTATCCAGATACGGGGCTGCTTGTAGAGATAAGTGCAACGGCTGCCAGGTGTTTGTTGTTTATAATAGAGGATGCTTTTCCGTTCACGATGGCGTGCAAATGTGATGTGGCAGTTACCGTGGGTGTGGGTGTGGAGCTTATACAGTTTGGGAAAACCACTTTGGTCATGCAGGAGCATCCGGTCTTTGAGCTTCAGTGTGAGGATTACCAAATCCAGCCATGAAAACACGGGCATAGGTCATGTGTCACGTAGAAAAGCAATTTACACAGAGTGTGTAAAACCAGATTAAAATATTGGGTTGCACTTCACTGGACTGTATCCACATGAGATGAACGCGTCGGAAACTTTATTAACTAGTCGTAAATGGTCATGACATAGCAGTTTTTGTCAGTTTTGTCACGAGGTTAGGGTTCGGGTTCATCTCGCCACGACAGCGTGCACGACAGGGTTGCACGTTCATAAGAGTGACATGACACTTGTAAACGTGAGACACTGTTGCGAACACTGTTGTGAATGCACGTTCATGACAGTGTCCACGGCGTGCACGACAGTGTTGCACGTTCATAAGAGTGACATGACACTTGTGAACGTGAGACACTGTTGCGAACACTGTTGTGAATGCACGTTCAAGACAGTGTCCACGGCGTGCACGACAGTGTTTCACGTTCATAAGAGTGACATGACACTTGTGAACGTGAGACACTGTTGCGAACACTGTTGTTAATGCACGTTTATGACATTGTCGCGTGCACGACAGTGTCCACGGCGTGCACGACAGTTTCCACGGCGTGCACAACAGTCTTTATGACATTGTCGCGTGCACGACAGTGTCCACGCCGTGCACAACAGTCTCCACGGCGTGCACGACACGGTCGCACGTTCATAAGAGTGACATGACACTTGTGAACGCGCGACACTGTTGTGAATGCACAATCATGACAGTGTCCAGGGCGTGCACGACAGGGTCGCACGTTCATAAGAGTGACACGACACTTGTGAACGCGCAACACTGTCGCGAACACTGTTGTGAACGCACGTTCATGACAGCGTTTGCGACAGTGTCATGTCACTCTTATGAAGATACCTTCAGGTAAAGTGTTACCAAATATTTTACAACATTTTATCTCAATGTCTCTGGAGTTTGATTAAAAACATCTTTGTCAACATGAATGGGAAATGATTAAAAAAACAAAAAATATGAAATAAATAAATAACTGATTATCGATCAGATGAGACAAACATGCTCTTGATGGACACTGAGAGGGCGACTCAAACATATTGATTACATGTTATATCAAAATGTGTGTAAAAATACTTTAAAATGTATTTGATATACTTGATGTTTCTTTGAACATAAAAACCAACTGTTAAAGCCCTTTTTGGCACGTGTAGTCATAAAAAGTTGGAGAAATTCCTGGAAAGTAAATAAATCCCCTTTTTGGCAAGTTATGTGACTGATGAATTTAAATAAAATTCAAAATTAATTCTTTTTTGACGACTAAACTAAACTGTTTATTTTGACCTTTTAATCCCAGACTGAAAACGTCCAAAAAAATGAATCACTCAAGTGTCTTGCTGCCTGTTTCAGGGTCACAACCACCAGTTTCCTGATTTAAAACTGTTCTTTTGTTCATTTCCTGTTTTCTTTTTTCCCCTCAAAGAACATTTTGTCTTCTCTCACTGGAACTAACGTCATTAAACTGGAATATAGTTGGAGTTATAGCAGCAGTTGGCTGGAATCCCTCCCGAGGGTGGAGCAGCATCCTTCAGGCGGGTCGTAAAGGCCACTACCCCATGGCCCCCAGCAGGAAACAAGTCCAGTTAGTGATACAAGAGGGTCTGGATCAACTGGGACTGCTAGACCTGAACAGAGAGCCTTGAAAATACCTCCCCATAACCCCTCAGTGTCGGGGCAGAGCCAGAGAAATGGACCAGTGTGGCATCTGTCGACATATAGGGACGTTTTTTTTTTTGGGGGGGGGGCGTTTTTGCTAGTCTGGCTCCCGGTGGACCACTTTAATTTCAGTCAGTGTGTCGAGCACATGTAGAAGAGGATAATACATTAATACTGTAAATACTCTAAATACTCCTCCCGTCAAAATTCAAAAATCAACATTTTTGTTGACACTTTTTATCAAACTTTTTCTTATGATTTGGTCCCTTTTTCAACACTCTTGACGCTTTTTTCAATGTTTGTCATTTTCTTTTTTGACGTTTTCAACACTAGGGTAACACTAACTTATTGACATTAGTTTTACAGTTAATTTATGGTCAATAAACCCCATTTATAGGAAATTATACCTAATGTTTGAGTTAGAAAAGCAGAAATTAGGAATTATTTAGACTTAAATTAAAGGAATGGATGTTGATGGATAATCACAGACTGGAATATGTCAACTTTTACTCAATACTATTTCAAAAACACTTCCATTTGTTTTACAAATGCTATAAAATTAAATAAGACGCCCCAAAATTAATGAAAGTAGAGATGTGTACTTGCCAAAGAGGGTTGTGTGTAGTCAATCTTGTCTAATACTGGGTCAATGTCAAGGGGAAATATCCCCTAAAGAGACCAGCTCTAGGTCTACTCTCCCTGTTTTTGAGTTTTACAAAAATAAAAACATGACCTGTTTGGAAGGTAAATACGCTTCTGAGCTGAAAATGTCCCCGGATTTTATCTGAGAAATCTGGTAACCTTTAGTCTAGACGGAACATAAATCAGACATCACAGTTCGCGCTACTGTTTCTTGAACAATGCCTCGATGAAAGGCTCTGATACAGTTGGAGTGATCTGGCTTTGGTCCAGTTGCTTTCTAAAGAGAACGTTTTTGTTGCTGTCACGGCACATTGTCTCCAGATCGGCTCAGTCATCCAAGATCACGGTGTCCCGGTTCCCAGTGGGCGGTTAAGTGCTTTCAGCAGCGTGGTGGAGGTTTTGGCTGCACCCACTGAGCTGCAGTACGTGTGGGAGGAACATAAGAGTGTCAGTAGGAACCATCTGACCTGTGGCTTTTGGATGACATAACATCACCACAGCACCACAAAGCCATTTGAGTTTCAGATTTTGCTTCCAAAAGAGGCTGATTGAGCATTGTTGCTGTAGAGAATCAAGACCACAGACAGGGTTTTCCTCCAGAAACCGGGTCTGATGGCAGCAGTAATGTAGAGCCCAGTAGTTTCTGCGGTAACAGAATTTTTAAATGAGCTCTAAGACAGTAGTGCCGTACGTTTAGTCAGTGCTAAAAGCTAACTGGACATTTGAAAGTATGACCACGATGATGCTTTCAACCGAGCCGTAACGTCGCTTTAAAAAACATCTTAAAAATAACTCACAGTGGGGGGGGCAACTTAGGCCCAATGGGCCACACAGCTCTCAATACACTGGGGGAGACCCCGTTACCCAGTTTTAAATTTACTGTGTGTGTGTGTGTGTGTGTGTGTGTGTGTGTGTGTGTGTGTGTGTGTGTGTGGTGTATTTCATGACCTTTCAAAGATTTAACCCATTGAAACAGGGGGAAACCCAGTTTTCCATTTTTTTATTTAGTGTGTGTGTGTGTGTGTGTGTGTGTATATATATATAAATATATATATATATATATATATATATAGTTTGTGTTTCATGAGCTTTCAAAGATTTAACCCATTTATACAGTTGCTAAAAGAAGTGTTAAAACATTGCCTTAAAACTATATAAAAATGATTAAAAGACAGTTTGTGTTCATAATGCATCTATTTTTTTTATATATATATATATATACATATACTGTATGTATATATTTTTTATATATATATATAATATACACACACACACACACGAAATTCAACAGTGTGTTTTATTTTTCCCCGTCTGGGATAAGTCAATGATTGGCTACAAAAGTGATTTTGATGCATTAAACACTGCGGAGCTCCATAACACAGCAGCAACGCCCTGTTTGGGCGGCACATTAAAGGGAACATGTGACCCAGTGGGACAGTGGGGCCCATTTAGGTGTTTCTAGTAGTTTAGGACTAGGACAGCGAAGGAGCTTTATGGCTCAGAACTGCTCCGGACTGGGTAGGGAGGAGGTCTGGGTGGATGGAAACACGCACGTTCAGTCCTCTGGAGTGTTTTCAGTCAAACCACAACCGTTTTCTTTGACCTAACTATTAGCTTTTGTGCCCAAACTGAAGTGTCGCTGCCGCATGACGCTCGTTTTACCACCACGGCACCGGTAAGGATGGGAGCAGCTTCAGTGAATAAGCCTAAAAATCCCTTCTGTTTCGGTTTTACCTGGCAGCTTTAACGAGAAGTGAATACCGATCTGAACACATTGCTCACTCCAAGCAAAAACCCCTTCTTAGGTCTAGAGAGCCTGAGGGCAGGCTGATTAATTACAACGGTTACGTACAGCTGTTTAATAGACAGTAAGTAGACTGAAGGGCAAATCACAGCAGGGGCAACACAACGGCCTCTGTTCTTTTTCCAAGTAACGAGATAGCATGAAAGCACCTTTACTACTTCCTCTGAATGTTAGCGGTGTCTGCTGTGTGCCAAATGGACAACATACAATAGCTTCTTTGTGTTGCACCTAAGGGAGCTGCCAGTTGCAGAATCTGCTAGTGGTTTCCAAGAATTTCGAGGTTTGGTAATGAAAAATACACTTCTTCTCTGGTTTCAAAAGACCAGGACGAGTTCCCTCAGCAGTCCGTCTGAACTCCCGCCAAAGTAAAACCCACGTGGTCACGGCATGACATCAGCAGGACCGTTCTCTAGCCGGACGTCGCCAGACCTCATCGCAAATGTGGCAAATCACACAACTGCACCGACACTTTCTACAGATTTCCTCTGCCCAGTCTGCCCCCTAACCCCACAGGGGGGGAGCCAGATGTGGAGCCAGAACCTAGGAGGGGCAGCTCCTTGTGGAGAGTATTGTTCTTGCCGTTTACAGCAGCTATGTGCTATTTATCAAGCCGCTTGATACTAGATTAGACACCGTTCATTTGGGGGAAACATGTTAGTGCATTGGCTTATCATGAAGTGAGCGTGTCTGTAAAGGGGAGACTCGTGGGTTGGGGGGTGCACGGTTAAGAAAATGTCACAATTTGATTCAATATTGATTTTTAGGCTCACAATTCAATACCGATTTGCAAATACTAAAAAGATCAATTCACATTATGTACATGTAGTTACATTTCCCCAGGTGATAGTTGCAAACCCCAACCGACCCATCAGACACCGCCTACCAAGAGTCTGGGTCTGGGTCTGGGTCTGGGCCTGTCCCAGGTTTCTGCCTAAAAGGAGGTTTTCCTCGCCACTGTCTCACTGTTGCTTGCTCTAGAAGAAACTCCTAGACCTGTTGGGTCCTTGTAAATTCTGGAGTGTGGTCTAGACCTGCTCTATCTGTAAAGGGTCTCCAGATAACTCTTGTTATGAATTGATACTATAAATAAAATTGAACTGGATTGAACCCTTACTTGTGGGTACCCGTAGAACAATATCGAGCTTCATTAAGGAGCCCGCTACAGACTCTGTAAAGGCCTAAATGATTCAGGGCTTTTGAGAAAACATTCGGGGCTGGAGCCCCATAAGCCACCCTCCGCTCCACCCCCCTTTCTCTCCACCCCCTCCCAGAAAGAAAACAGAATTGCAAGGACTGAAAAGATATTTTCAGAAATATAAAGTACAGATATGTTAAAACAAAGTACAGTTGTGCTCCACAGTGAGTGACCACTTCCTGTCTGTGTCCCTGCAGAGTGTAGAGGACGAGTCCCAGTGGGTGGAAGACCTGCTGAAGCTCCACACGGCCCGAGTCCGAGACGTGGAGATCCTGACGGGCCTGGACCTCTTCCGGTCCACCAACCTCACCTTCACCAGCACGCTGAGCCTCAAAACCTACCTGCACACCTTCGAGAGTGACGACTAGACGCACCGAGAGACGGACAGACGCACACACAACAGGATGCAGACCCCCTTTTGTAGAAGCCCCCCGCCTTGTTTTTTGTACCTCATGGTCGCATGACAGCCGGCGCGTCGTCGTTCCACTCCTGAGGAACTGCCCCACAAGGGCTTGCAAAAAGGGAAAATTGAAAAGATTAAAAAGAGAATGGTTTGGCAAGCAGTAGAGGGGAAGATTACAACAGGAACATTCAGTACTATCACAAAAATAAGCTAGCACAGGGACTCTCAACACTACTCAATCCAGTTCACACAGGACGTCATGATGCACACATACAGGACTATATTGGGCTTTTAGTTCCCTAACTATAAACAATGTATGCTTTATATTCCTACTGCCCGTCCATTGCATGCTGTAGATTTTAAACCTTTTTGAATGTGTCTTTTCTTACTCATAAAAGACTCTTGAACCTTGCATCACTCGCATCAGCCGATCTGTCTGTAATTCTTTTAGCCAAAAAGGTGTAATATCATCGGGAGGACTTCTCGTGGCAAACGGAAGAATGCATTTCTACGCTGGATGGAGAGAAGCAGAAGACAAAAACTGGAAAAATACATTCAAAAATCTGAAAGTCTGCAGCATGGTTTTTGCTAAATAGTCCGCGGTAACGTAACGTGTAGTTAATGGGCTTTAACTCGCAGCAGTGCTGCTGTGGTTTTGCAAAGGAATAGTTTGATATTTTGGAAACGACACCGATTTCTCTTCAGTTAGATGAGAAGATGTTGGTTAGCGTAGCGTAGCATGAAGACAGAAAACAGGGGAAGTAGCTAGCCTGGCTCTGTCCAACGGTTACACCGCTAACGCTCACTAGCTAACATGTTACATCTCGTTAGTTTAATCCAAAATGGCAAACCTTTCCTTTAAAACAACACGCGGTAACACTTTATATGGAGGGATGTGCATAAGACTGACATGACACCGTCATAATGACATGACACTGTCCTAATGACATGACTCGACACCGTCTCTCAACGTCATGATGACATGACACTGTCCTAATGACATGACTCAACACCGTCTCTCAACCTCATAATGATATAACACCGTCATGATGACATGACACGTCATGATGACATGACACCGTCATAATGACATGACACGACACCATCTTACAACGTCATAATGACATAACACCGTCAAGATGACATGACACGTCATGATGACATGACACTGTCCTAATGACATGACTCAACACCGTCTCTCAACCTCATAATGATATAACACCGTCATGATGACATGACACGTCATGATGACATGACACCGTCATAATGACATGACACGACACCATCTTACAACGTCATAATGACATAACACCGTCATGATGACATGACACGTCATGATGACATGACACGACACCATCTTACAACGTCATAATGACATAACACCGTCATGATGACATAACACCGTCATGATGACACAACACCATCTTACAACGTCATAATGACATGACACCGTCATAATGATATAACACCGTCATAATGACACTACACAGTCATAATGACATAACACCGTCATAATGACACAACACCGTCATAATGACACTACACAGTCATAATGACACAACACCGTC
>NC_048420.1:23373032-23375618 GCF_013103735.1 Etheostoma cragini | reverse complement strand
ATAACACCGTCATAATGACACAACACCGTCATAATGACACTACACAGTCATAATGACACAACACCGTCATAATGACACGACACAGTCATAATGACATAACACCGTCATAATGACACTACACAGTCATAATGACATAACACCGTCATAATGACACTACACAATCATAATGACATAACACCGTCATAATGACACAACACCGTCATAATGACACTACACAGTCATAATGACACAACACCGTCATAATGACACTACACAATCATAATGACACAACACCGTCATAATGACACGACACAGTCATAATGACATAACACCGTCATAATGACACGACACAGTCATAATGACATAACACCGTCATAATGACACGACACAGTCATAATGACATAACACCGTCATAATGACACGACACAGTCATGGACATGGAGTCGGTCAGTCGGCATCGCCCGAGATGTCTTTATCACGACAACTTGACATTAACAAAGACAACAATCTGTGTTATGACAACTTGACATTAAACAAGACAACACAACCTTTCAATGTCTGTGTCAGGACAAAGTAAAGTTTAACAGGAGAAAGTAAGTATGTGGCATTTAACATGTAGGAAGAAAAACAAAAACCTGACTTAATAACATCTCCTGATTACTAGAAATGGTTTCCAGACAAACATTACTCAAATATACTTTTTCATGGGTCACCACTAGGGCCGGGCGATATTTAAAAAAATCAGATTTTTGAATATATATTCTTGGCCAAATACCTCAGTTAAGCGATATAGCAACAATATTGTAGAGTTGACAATTGGTTGCTTTCACAAAAAAAATTTACAATGACATTTTAGACAAATAATCATCAATATCGTGACTTGAAAATAGTTTAAAGTGTTCAGATGTCTTCTTTCCCAGCTCTTTACTCACTATGTTTACATGCGTGCTCAAAAATAGTGTGATGTTAAAACAAATCTGTGGTTCTCCAAATGATGTTCCTTTAACCCTTGTGTTGTCCTTCTGGGTCCAAATTTAAAAAACAATATCTTTGTGGGCACTTTTTTAACGTATTTTTAAAATTCATGGTCAACAAACCTAATTTATATGACATTATACCCCCCATAAAAGCAGGAATTATCAATTATTTTTGACTGATAGTTGAGATCAGAGACTGGCATCTGTCAAAGTTTAGTCAGGATACGTTTTGAAACCATTTCAAATGCTATAAAATTGAATAAAACAGCCTAAATTCAATTAAAGTTATCATCGATTGTGCAAAGAAATATAAAAAAACCTTTAGAAATGGGGATATTTTGACAACACGAGGGTTAAAATGTTCTGCCCCTCAAAAAACAGCTGTTCTGAGATAATTGAGTCAGTACGTGCCTGTTATTATCAAATTAGACAATGTAATTGTGTATCACGATATCTCAATTCAGGATTTCATACCCATATGATTCCATTGAAACGATGAAATGATCATTTTGAAGTATTGCCCAGCCCTAGTTGACGTACCACAGGTGCTCAATGCCTTTATTTTAATGTAAACAAACCACTGCATCAGTAACATAAACCAAGCTAGCTGTAACAGAAACATAGTCTCAGGAACGGAGGGCTGGCACAAAGCTCCTTTCTGGGTTTTTAATGTTCTGCTGACAGTTTCCAGCAGTGGCTGAAATTAAATAAATAGTGGAAAATGGAAGGTTTGCTTGTCAACATTCAAATTAAAATGTAATTGCCCCTAAAAATACAGGAATGACTCTTAAAAAGATTAAAAAACAAGAAAAGAAATAGCAGGTAATTTCTAACCCCATTGAACACAAGGACAAACACACACACACACACACACACACATATATATTCACACACACACCAAGTTACTCTCTGTTTTCACATCCTCTCATCTCCCCCCCCCCCCCCCCCCCCCCCCCCCCCCCCCCCCCCCCCCCCCCCCCCCTGTCTCAGCTGGATCAGTGACAGTATCCTGTTGAATTGAAAATTGAAATTTGGCATTAAAACAACAAATATTGGCACTGAAAAAAGGTTAAACTGATATATGAAACACAAAAAGTAAAAATCTCACAATGCTGTGATATTATTTCACTTTGACATTTGTTTGCATTATAATAGGTTTTTCAATGTCAATCTACATTTTTCTTGATATGTGTGTCTAACCTCCGCTAAAACAGCCCAGCGCAGGCCGACATTAGAAGCCTGCTTCTATGTGACAAAATGGCGGAGATAAACAGACTTACTGGAGGTTTGGGGTCTCCAGGGTGAACTAGAGGAAGACATTGCAGATGTGTGGTTTTAACACATCTGGGAGGACTGATGTGGACGATGCGGTCCAGTGTTGCCAGATCTCTAGAGACAAATAAGCAACCAGGCCTGTCAAAACAAGCCCAAAACAACCCCAAAACAAGCCTAAAGCAACCCAAAACAAGCCCAAAACATGCCCAAAATAAATCCAAAACAAGCCTAAAACAACCCCAAAACAAACCCAAAACAAGCTTAAAACAAGCCCAAAATAACCCCAAAACAAGCCTAAAACAACTCCAAAACAAACCCAAACAAGCCCAAAACAACCCCAAAACAACCCCAAAAC
>NC_048420.1:23366499-23372932 GCF_013103735.1 Etheostoma cragini | reverse complement strand
AAACAAGCCCAAATAAACAACTACACTTTAGAAACAAGCCCAAATAAACAACTACACTTTAGAAACAAGCCCAAATAAGACACTACACTTTAGAAACAAGCCCAAATAAACAACCACACTTTAGAAACAAGCCCAAATAAACAACTACACTTTAGAAACAAGCCCAAATAAACAACCACACTTTAGAAACAAGCCCAAATAAACTAATAAACTTTAGAAACAAGCCCAAATAAGACACTACACTTTAGAAACAAGCCCAAATAAACATCTACACTTTAGAAACAAGCCCAAATAAACAACTACACTTTAGAAACAAGCCCAAATAAACAACTACACTTTAGAAACAAGCCGAAATAAACAACTACACTTAGAAACAAGCCCAAATAAACAACTACACTTTAGAAACAAGCCCAAATAAGACACTACACTTAGAAACAAGCCCAAATAAACAACTATACTTTAGAAACAAGCCCAAATAAACAACTACACTTTAGAAACAAGCCCAAATAAACAACTACACTTTAGAAACAAGCCCAAATAAACAACTGCACTTAGAAACAATCCCAAATAAACAACTACACTTTAGAAACAAGCCCAAATAAGACACTACACTTAGAAACAAGCCCAAATAAACAACTATACTTTAGAAACAAGCCCAAATAAGACGCTACACTTAGAAACAAGCCCAAATAAACAACTACACTTTAGAAACAAGCCCAGAAAAAACCTGCGGCTACCAATATTTGTAAGCAACTTTTACAGAAAAACAGGTCGCTTATAATAAGCAGATTTGGCAAAACTGGTGCGGTCTCTTGCCAGTAGCCTATGTAAATTACCCGTAAGCCACGCCCTCTTTGTCCCTCCCCTTAGGCCCCGCCTCCTCTCAACACCAAAACAAGGAAAGTTGAAACTAAAAACCAGTGAGACTGTCACTGAAAAGACACAGATATAAAGAAAAAAAGGTAGATTGACATTGAAAGACCCATCATAACGCAAACAAATGTCAAAGTGAAATAATCTCACAGGATTGTGAGATTATTTCTGTTTAAGTGTGTTTTATAAATCAGTTCATTGTTCAGTGTCGATATATTTGTTGTTTCAATGCCACAGGTTACTGTCACTGATCTAGCTCCATAATCATCTAGGTGTATATTTGTATACAATTTGTCATATTTATTACGTAGCATCATAATAATAACAGCACCTAGTGTTACAGTGATAAAGATGCTACCATCATGCTAACACTGATGCTACCTTAAAGGAACCCGCTTCCCTTTAATGCAATATTAACAACACTGCTCTCATTTTCACTTTACCTCATCTCTTTATTCACACGTCTAACAGATAACAGCAGTCGGAGCCTGTCTTTTTTCACGTTTAGTCTCTTCTTAGTAACACTACGCTGATGAGTTAACATAGCTTTCTATCCGTGTAATCAGTAGAACAGAGACAATAATCAATAAAACGTCAATAAAATGTCTATAAGATCACTTAAGCGCTTGCCAAACGGTAGACGAAGCCATGTTTGTTGTGTAGTCTTTCAAATAAAAGCTGGAGAGAATTGGAAAACTCGACTGGGACTGACTTGTTTTTCATTTAGCTCAAAAACTTGCTGCAGCCCAATTACAGCCACGGTGGGATTCATCGGCCGTGACCGCCAGTTAACTGGCGAGCACGAAATCACGCCCCTGTGTTTGGTTTCATCATCTGCCGACTGTCTGTGGTTTCTCAGAGGGAAGAAACCTTATGGTTGCGTTTCCGTGTGAATGAGGGAGCTGCATTACCTCATCAGCAGCCAATGTCTACTCGTCTGGCTCACCACGACCACATATTTGGCTTCGTCACATGTTTCAGCAGACAGCAGCTCAGTGGCTGTTTCCATCCACACGTTTTATCCAGATTAAGTGATATCCACTGAAAAATCTCTTCTGGAAACAGTCAAATTCAATTAAATTTCATACTCAAAGGGAAATACATTCAGTCTCATCTGATTTTATCTTGATCGATACACGTAAGCGACGATGGAAACGTTATTTGTTGAATAAATAATGACTTGCGGTTGTGTTTCAGGTCATTTTATGGTTGCGACCCGCCACAAAACGCAGAAGAAGAAGAAGTTGTACTCTGTATTTCCTCTCTGTCTGCACACATGGCGGGCGTCAACAAAGACAGATGGAAGTGGACGGACGAGGAGACGAAAGACTTTCTGAATTTAACTTATCAGGAACTCGCGAAGGAAATGGCCGACACATTTAGGACAAGCAGTGGGACGTCCTGCGGAGTCAATGGAAGACGCTCAGACAGCGAGACATGTCTCAAACAAAGAGAGTTGTCTCGCAGCGGCACTATCCAATGAAAAATCTCCTCTGGAAACAGTCCAATTCGATTGAATTTCATAATCAAAGGAAAATATGTTCGATTGATTGATATACAGTTTATGCGATAAACACTGATTGTAATGTGATTTGCCAAATAAATAATGAATTTTAAGTTTTAAAACCCGCCGCAAAACAAAGAATAAGAAGTTTTAGTTCCTCTCCGCCCAGTGTTTCCGCTATGTAGGCACACATGGCGGATGTCAACAAAGACAGATGGAAGTGGACGATAGAGGAGACGAGAGACTTTGTGAATTTAATGTACAAGCAAAATATAACGGCTATTTTTGATAGCAAAAATCTAACGAATGCCATCATTTATCAAGAACTCGCGAAAGAAATGGCCGACAAAGCTTAGGACAAGCCATGGGACGTCCTGCAGAGTCAATGGAAGACGCTCAGACAGCGAGACATGTCTCAAAAAAGAGTCTCGCAGCGGCACATGAGCTCTATGACAACTTGTCCCATGTTGATCATGTGTTGGTAGACGGGATCCATGTTGTCTAGAAACACTTTGTTCACAAATGTTAGCTTTAATGTTGTGGATTCAGTTTAAATATGAATGGAAACACCTTAAAATGTCTCAAATCAATGCCATGTACCGATGTTAACGCAAAACGTCATTACGCACGGGTTTTTATTTGCCTTAAAGCCGTCGGACGGAAACACACTTTCACCGGCTTTATTCACGTGAGTTTTATTACCCAACTTCAGATAATTTGATTGACGAGTGGATGGAAACTTAGCTTGTGATGTGGTCTCTGGTTGAAATCCCTCATAACAGTACCCGCATTAGTTGTAATCAGATATTTGTAGTTAGTAGCTAGTAATGTAGTGTGTGTGTGTGTGTGTGTGTGTGTGTGTGTGTGTGTGTGTGTGTGTGGTATAGTATACTATATAAGGAGTGTGGTCGGTGTGGAAATGAACGCAAACGTGCATGGACAGACTGTCCAGCTAAGGACAATGAACGGCTGAATCAGGCTGTTACACCCTGTCACTCAGGACACAGCAGACAGCCCAGGACTGAAAGTTAATTCACTAAATACAGCGCCATGGATGGAGAAAGTTCATCAGAATGGAGAAGCCATTGGTTTCAAGCTTCAGATACACGGGATCAGAGGTCACACCCACACCAGAGTGAGACGGCGAGCTGGGAAGACCACTTCAAAGACTATTTGGACCGGGTCGGGATCCGCTAAATGTAAAAAGGAGGCTTCCAGAGCAAAAAGAGACAATCAATTATAGGGCAACATTTGCTGCATCTCTACACACATGCACATCTGGATGCTGACCATCTGTCGGCCACCGAGCTCCACGGGGGGGTTAAGAGTCTTGTTCAAAGGCACGTCGGTGGTAAAAATGAAATGAAAAGATGAAAAGATAAGAGAAAACTTTGTCTGTGTTTTCCTGCACAGAGAAAATGTTCTTGCATCGTCTGCTCCCAAAAATCAACAGATAAACATCTGTATAGTCTCCCAACAAACTGAAAATAACACACCTTTTTTCTGGCAGCGAGAGAGACACACACACACACACACACACAGAGTTGGGTTTAAAGGAGGGCGTTTCCCTATCCTACAACTGGCAAAGCTAATCCGCCTTGATGCCCATAAGTACTTAAGAATCTGAAGTTTCAACAGTGTCATAACCATTGTTTAAAAGCATAATAATCCCCCCTGAGGGGTATTTGGTACGTGCTACCTTGCATTCTGGCGCAGCCTTTCCGCTAAACGTGTAGGTGATGATCAACATCACGTAGCATGGCATTTAGATGACACATCCACTGCAAATCTACAACCTTCCCGGCTCAGGATACACGCCGGACGTGACTGAATGCCGATACACACTTCACACGTGAATGGCGTTTCTGACAGGATTTAAATCAGCTGCGTGTGATTACACCAAACGTCTGTCATCACGTTTGCAAAGTGGAGCTCGGCACGATTGTTATATTCTCAGTAACTCCTTCAAGGCGGTTGAACTGTCAGTAACCTGTGATTAGCAGAGAGTTGACACCTTGTTAAAGGAAGGTTTCTGCTGTTTTATACCACAAAGTCCTGGAAATGATTTACTCTGTATAGTCAGCCAGTTCCAGAAATAATTATATAATGGTGAAGAGAACCAAACAGCTTGTATTATAAATACGTGGAAAGCACAGGCAGGCAGGATAAAGAGAAAGAGGAGGAAGTAATTTTCCCAAATGTCCACTTGTTTGGTGTCCATGACGCAGATCATTAGCTTTACGTCCGTTTTGTTGAGCATCCTGTACCCGTGTGCACACAGCTGGAGAGTCTGTTGTGTCCATTGAGAACAGTTATAAACACTTGCTTTTATACACTGTTAGATATTTGATATTACAGTTTTTTCCGTCTACTTACACATAAAATCAATTTTCATGTCACACGACTTTTGAAACGTCTCACTCAAAGTGCAAAACTACTAACCAAAATCTCCAAAATAATAAGCTGTTTCTCAGCCTTTCACTCAGTTTTTAATTGCATACATTTTTCTTTATAAAACACTACACACACAATACTCTGCCTAAGACACAAGCATCTAACAGGAAGTGACTTGCTTCCCTTTTACAACCCATCAAAATGCTAACACTTATTTACCAGGGCGCACACACACACACACACAAACACACAATGTCATAACTGAACACTTACCAATCTGCGTTAGTATAGGCCTATACATAGGTCAAAGGTCAGATTACCTGTTTTCAACTATGGAAAGAGAGCAAGGGGAGGAGGAGGAGGAGGAGAAGAAGAGAAAGGACAGCCATCAATGATGAGATCAGGGCCACACTTATGTCCTTTATTTTCAGCATTTCCGTTGCGGATGTTTAAATTTGCGTTCTGATTTGTTTACTACGTCTTTCACATTTTGGATTTTAGAAAGTAAAAAATATGGAGAGCAACTTAGCACAAACCTTTAAAGAGAGAGAGAGAGAGAGAGAGAGAGAGAGAAGCACATACCTTTAAAGAGAGAGATGTGACCCTGTGATTACAGCTTCCATTTCCCTGTCTGACAGCACAGCTAACATGAACAGCCAATGGTAAAACAAATCTATTAATGATTTCATGGTAAACCACAGTTATTGCATAAGTTATGTTTTCCAGCTTCTTGTCATTTATTGTGCGTGCTACCTTATATTTACCAGTTTTTAATTTGACTTTAATACAATTGAGATATGTCAAGTGTACCATAGGGTTTAATCAAAATCTAGTTGTAGCTACCAGCAACATTGGTTTGCATCAGCTAGCCATAAACCCCACGTTAGCTGCTAGTGTTAGCAAACACTAGCTAGTCTGAGAACAGTGTAAACATTTGGCTGCTAGCTACACTCCTAGTGTTAGCAAACACTAGCTAGCCTGAGAACAGTGTTAACATTCAGCTGCTAGCTACACTCCTAGTGTTAGCAAACACTAGCTAGCCTGAGAACAGTGTTAACATTTGGCTGCTACACTCCCAGTGTTAGCTAACACTAGCTAGTCTGAGAACAGTGTAAACATTTGGCTGCTAGCTACACTCCTAGTGTTAGCAAACACTAGCTAGCCTGAGAACAGTGTTAACATTTGGCTGCTACACTCCCAGTGTTAGCTAACATTAGCTAGCCTGAGAACAGTGTTAACATTTGGCTGCTAGCTACACTCCTAGTGTTAGCAAACACTAGCTAGTCTGAGAACAGTGTAAACATTCAGCTACTAGCTACACTCCCAGTGTTAGCAAACACTAGCTAGTCTGAGAACAGTGTAAACATTTGGGTGCTAGCTACACTCCTAGTGTTAGCAAACACTAGCTAGCCTGAGAACAGTGTTAACATTTGGCTGCTACACTCCCAGTGTTAGCTAACACTAGCTAGCCTGAGAACAGTGTTAACATTTGGCTGCTACACTCCCAGTGTTAGCAAACACTAGCTAGTCTGAGAACAGTGTAAACATTTGGCTGCTAGCTACACTCCCAGTGTTAGCTAACATTAGCTAGCCTGAGAACAGTGTTAACATTCAGCTGCTAGCTACACTCCTAGTGTTAGCAAACACTAGCTAGCCTGAGAA
>NC_048420.1:23354100-23366399 GCF_013103735.1 Etheostoma cragini | reverse complement strand
CATTTGGCTGCTACACTCCCAGTGTTAGCTAACACTAGCTAGCCTGAGAACAGTGTTAACATTCAGCTGCTAGCTACACTCCTAGTGTTAGCAAACACTAGCTAACCCGAGAACAGTGTTAACATTTGGCTGCTAGCTACACTCCTAGTGTTAGCAAACACTAGCTAGCCTGAGAACAGTGTTAACATGTGGCTGCTAGCTACACTCCTAGTGTTAGCAAACACTAGCTAGTCTGAGAACAGTGTTAACATTTGGCTGCTAGCTACATTCCCAGTGTTAGCAAACACTAGCTAGCCTGAGAACAGTGTTAACATTTGGCTGCTAGCTACACTCCTAGTGTTAGCAAACACTAGCTAGCCTGAGAACAGTGTTAACATTCAGCTGCTAGCTACACTCCCAGTGTTAGCTAACACTAGCTAGTCTGAGAACAGTGTTAACATTTGTCTGCTAGTTACACTCCTAGTGTTAGCTAACACTAGGTAGTCTGAGAACAGTGTTAACATTTGGCTGCTAGCTACACTCCTAGTGTTAGCAAACACTAGCTAGCCTGAGAACAAGTTTGGCTGCTAGGCTAGCTAGCATCAAACACTATGATGTTGATGTTTTAATGTAATGCTGAGGATTTAAAAGCAATGTTTGATATAGAGGAAAGTGTTTAGACTATCTGCTATGCTATTAAATGCTAAGGTGTTCATGTTAGGTTGTAAACAGTAGTTGTAGTTTAATATAGTGGTATTTATCTTGCTAATATTAGCTGTAACGGTAAGCACACATTTGGATAAATGAGAGATTATAGGCCTATATGTAGCATTCAGATTTAGCATGCTTGCACATTTAGCATACAGTTAACATGTTAGCATGGTGTTTTACATAGTGTTAGTTAATTAAAGAGCATCACAGCCTCAGATAAGTTGCTGTTTGCCGTCTAAAATAATATTAAATAGAAATACTTTGTATTCTGCCTGTTAAGATTAGACTAGATAATACTTTATTCATCCCAGAGTGGGAAAATTCCCTTGTTACAGCAGAATTTTCTTCAATAAAAGCACAACAAACAAGTAAACACACAATGAAAACAGGCAAACAACAGACAACAAACAGAAGGTAGACTGGAAGTAAAGTGGCGTCACATAACGGTTTTGTAAAGTGCGGTTGCCATGGTACAAACTGCGTGTTGTCTTCACTTTCGGGACCCTCTCGTATCTCTTGGGTCAAATTGACCCGGGACTTATTTGTTTTTTTTTTAAAAACAATTCTAAAATAACATTTTACTTCATTATCTATTACCAAATATTGTCTTTATCTCCATTTAAAACAATTGAGATAACATATTTAGGGAATGCATCAGTCTCTACTAGCACACTATTAAACATGGAAGTGGGGTTAAGTTTTTGACATAAGGTTCATAATTCATGTTAAATATCCACTATGGAAACAACATAAGTGGTCATATCTATAATAATGTTCCAAATTGAGTCAGGAATACATGTTTTTCACAGGAAGTAAGGTAAGGACGTTAATTTTCAGGTAGAAAAAATTGCACAATTTTTCTTCAAAATTTGAAATGGGTCAATTTGACCCAAATGCCATACAAGGGTTAAACTGTGTGTTGTCTTCGTCAACCTTCAAACATACACTATATGTAGTTTCCGTCCCCTTTTTTCAAATATTGTGAGTTAGAGCCTCATGTTAAAATAGCTTAAACTTAAACTTGATTCTTTTTTTAATCTAATTAGTCTACACTCATAACCACATCGTGACAATGTCAACACAACAGCAAACATAGATTTTAGACTTAATGTTTATTTAAAAGAAAAATCCTGATGTAGTATGGACTCTTTGCTATGCTATGCTATGCTATGCTATGCTATGCTATGCTAGTTTTTCCTACTCTCCCCTCTTATCTTGGCTTGCATGTTGTTATATTGCAACGTGTTGTACTCTTCTTCTTTTCATGCTAAAACGGATGCCGGTAACTTCAATTTCCTGCAAGAGTCATCCCAAAGGATTGATAAAGATAAGTCCAAGTGTAATCAACTTTAAGATGTTCACCTGTGGTCAATTCATTTGATTGGACATGGTTTGCAAAGGTACACACCTTTTTATATGAGGCTAGAATTAGGTTTTGCTTTATTGTAGGTTCCCAGGACGTTTGGAACCAGCAGGACTCGTCCTAGGTGAGTTTCTGTTTCATCTGTATTTTGATGGATTGACAACCGTTCAATCTGAGTCCGTTCAGGACCAGTTACTTATCAGTTTCTTATCTCGTGTTCACACCTAGTCCAGAGGTCACTCCTGTGAAACTTTATGCCCCTTTTCCTACAATAGTCTGTGTTTCCTTTTATCTGTCTGTCTGCTTTCTGTCTGTGTGCTGCCACTCTCATTGGAACCATGGGTTTTGTAAAGGAGTTGCAGAAAAAGAAGATCATTGTGAGTATCGGCTTTGGTTCTGAATTGAGGGAATGAAGAAAACCGCCTTTTTTTTAACAGTGATGCAAGTTTAGGAGTTTAATATAATGCGTAATCTGCTTTGGTAGATACAGTTTATTTAACCTTTACTTATCTTTGGAGGTTTTGATGAGCGCACTGCTCTCTTTTTCATTGGATGTTACTAAATAATGCAAAATGTGGTATCATGGGCACATATGGGAAGAACCCCAAACCTTGTTAGAGGGATTTTAATGGACCACTCTTTGGATTCATATTGGATCCACACTATCGTAAGGAGTGATTTAAATGGATTTCACCAATGTAGAGAAGGCTTTTAGATGTAATAAGATGTCTTAAGGGGCGGCTGTGGCTCAGTGGTGGAGCGGTCGCCTGCCAGTCGGAAGGTTTTTGGCACCAATTATACATTGGCCAAAAGTGTGTGAATGGTTCCTGTACTATGTAAAAGCGCTTTGAGGGTGGATGGTTCGATCCCTGGCCCTGCGGTCCCATGTTGAAGTGTCCTTGGGCAAGACCCTGAACCCTGAGTTGAGTGTAAATGTGTGTGAGTGTTTATCTGATGAGAAGGTTACGTCGGCCACAGAGTGTGAACGGGGAATGGTTTCTGTACCATGTAAAAGTGCTACATAAGAACAGACCATTTACTTAAGGGAAATATAGCATATTATGAGATAACAGCCTCGTCACTGTTGAAACACATCAAAATGCTTGCTAACAACGTGATGTCCGAACATTGTCTGACTCAATGCACAAGGACCTGGCTGTAGTCTCACATTGTCTATCTGCAGAGCGCTGTGTCACACTGGAGTTTGTTCCTGCTACACCGCTTATCTATTCTAGCATAGGGTGAAGAAAAACACTGGCTTGTTTGGGTTTCTTTAAACCAATCACAACGGTCCGTACGGTTCAAAGCCCCGGATGCAGCGAAGATATCCTAGTCAAATAGAGAGCAGAGAGAAGGGAAGGGATGTCACGTGCCAGATGTCAGGCTTTAACCCAGCTCTGCACATCCAGCACTCTTACAGTGATATACAATAACAATAAATATTACTTATTACCATACAATAATCATCCCCTAATCATGATATCATTAATAATATCTTTATAATTACAACAGTTTATAAACACTTTATAAATCCCAGAGGCAATCAAATCTAACGCAGTTGCCAAAGTGACTTAAATAACTTTTTTTTGGTTGTTTTAATGTCTTTAACTTGTCATTTTGGGCATTATAAGCTCTTCACAGAAGGAGTGGGCAATATTAAAAAAAATCTGCCATGCTATATGATATTGCAATATGGAGAAACAGTGACATTCAATTTATAAAATGTCAGTTGTGAAACTTTTAATGGACAAAACAACCAAACAGAAATGTCTGTTTTGAGCTAATCCAAATGAACTCTTCTTACAAATCTTACAATCTCACAAATCTAAGTTCTTCAGCACGCAGGTCTGAAACAAACGGGCATTAACTGCAGAGAAAAGCATGCTAGAAAACTATTCATTTCATCAATATCTACAGATGTATTTGGTAATTACAAACAATCCTTTGTTACCGGACCGTTGGGCGAGGAACCATCTGTCCACCAGATGTCAGACCTACTCATGTGTTGCCTTTGAAGTTATGTTGATGATGAACACCTTTAGTTAAAAAACACTGTGATTGATGTGGAAAACATCTGCCCACAAGATTCATTTATTTTAACAATCATCTCCAATCAAATGAAACCACGTCCTGGAAACCCAGTTTGGGTTTCCAGGACGTTCAACAATTCAAGCAAACGGAGTATTTGGATTTTAATCACATTGAGAGTCTGACAAAATGTGGATCATATATTCAAATCAATGGTTAATTTGTTTGCACTGACAGACTCAGATTAATATTCTTAGTGTCCGACTACATCGTGGAAAGGATTTCTAAGGACGTCGACTTCTCTGAAGAGGAAGATCATTCGCATGTGAATAAACAGGAATATTAGCGTCGAAAATACACTTCATTTACGTGTGAGAATATGTTTTTCTCTGTACATATTTCTTTATTTACAGACTCAAGGTCCAGATAAAAAGTACACTCAACACATTAGAAAAGGGCTACAGACCAAACACAAACATAACTACATATATAGACAAACTGACTCACACAAATACCACAAAAGAAACACACATACATAAATAACCGACAAAATTGCAATGCCCAATAATTAAAACAGATACAGTTGCGTGTTACAGTGATTCCACAGTTTTGACGAGTATCTGATATCACTGAGTGATGGGTTATAGCATTTAAAATTGTATTATTTGACTCTTTTAGTCGGCATATATGCTAAAAGCATTGCTTTTTTAAATGGAGTCTGGTGGGTTTAGCAGCTTCAGAGCCGTTTCTGGTTAAAGAGAGAGGTTTTAAAGAGGTTTTAAAGAGGTTTTAAAGGTCTATCTATATGTAGGGATACTTCCCATAATGTTGCCAGTCACAAAGGATATTAATCTGAGTGTGTAAGTGGCAAAACAAGCGCTTTGGATGCGAATGGATGTTGATGATAACCACAGACTGGAATATGTCAACTTTTACTCAATACTATTTCAACAACACTTCCATTTGTTTTACAATGCTATAAAATTGAATAAGACCCAAAATTAATGAAAGTAGAGATTTGTACTTGGCAAAGAGCGTTGGGTGGAATCAATCATGTTATTTTGGGGAATTAAAAACAACATTGATATAGGACAATGGGTCAATCTGACCCGAGGACCACATAAGGACACCATGAGGACACCATGAGGACAATATGAGGACAATATGAGGACACCATGAGGGATATAAGAGCAACACAGAAACTCTAAACAGCAGTGGGAACATGCTCTAATAGCGGAGGAATGTGAAAGGTATGCTGCAGGTTTGTGCAGCGAGTTCATACATCTGTGTGTTATGTAACGTATCATCACCATCTTTGCTTCTATTTTCTCTGCCACTCACTGCCAACTAGTTCTAAAAACACAGGGATTGACCTTTTGGGTTTCCGTTGTAGAAACAAATTGGTTGTGCAACAAGAAAATTGTCGCTAGGGTTATCAAACATGTCTCGTCTCGTAAGTTGAAGATTAACCCTTGTGTCGTCCTCGGGGGGAAATTGGACCCGTTTTCAAAGTTTTATTCATATCAGAAGTTTCTTATCAGAAAAACCCAAATTCCCAAAAGATAACATGGATGCATGGATGATCTTTTGGTAAATTTTAACGATTACTTTTGTTAAATTTGGACAGTTTTATTCAGTTTCATAGCATTTGAAGAAAAAAAAAGAGAAGAAATTTGAATGGTTTCAAACCAGAATTCTGACTATACATGCTCTGATCTCAGCTACCAGGCAAAATAATTCATAATTTTGGCTTTTTTTAAACAAAAAAAATAGGAATAATGTCATATAAATTAGGTTTATTGACCATGTATGAAAAAAAATGCTGGAAATTTGGACCCGGAAAGACGAGAAGTTCATGGTCAACAGGGAGACGGCACAAAGGGTTAAGGGAATGTGTTTGTGTGCCACAGGTAGGAGCCTTGGCTGTGTCGATCGTGACCCTGATCCTCGGTCTCGGACTTGGTCTCGGATTGGACTTGCAAAAATGTCGAAACAAAGGTGTTCAGACACACACATACACACACACACACACACACACACACACACACACACACACACACACACGCATACATTTCTCTGCCCTTCCAAAAGCCATTTTCCCTGCAGTGAGTCCTCCTTGCTCAGACTCATATTCCACAGAAAGTGTTGTTTATCTTCAGAACGGCACTTGGCAGCCACGTCGCCCCCCTCTGCTCGGCCCTTTCACGTTAACGCCACGTTTTCATGCCACGTCTTTCTTTAAACTTGCGGAATCTTGTGAAATGGTATGATGAATGCTTCAGTCACATTTAACGAGCTATACACAAAATAAAATGACCGCACAGCTGTGGGTAAGATTTTCAGATTGAAGCCAGTTGCTTGCTTTTCCTTCAGACTAGAGAGATTTCTCTGGGGTTTCTGGGGAAAATTCCACTCGTCTCAAAAGACCAAGGGGAGGTCTATTTAAAAGGTGGAGGGACACAGAATCCATCCATCCATCCATCCATAACTCCCCGTTATAGCGGGGACACTGGACACTGGCCGCATCCACGCCGACACCGGGAGAACATGCAAACTCCACGCGGACGGGCCGGTGAATTTAGAAGGTGGAGGGACACAGAATCCATCCATCCATTTAACTTATCCTTAGGGGGGTAGTACACACTGGACAGGTTCCCAGTCAAGGGAAAAAGACAGCCCACTCCCACTTACGGGGCAATTTTAGGAGGAAGAAGTGTGAGAAAGTCAGAGCACCCACGCCGACACTGGGAGAACATGCAAACTCCACGCAGAGGGGACGGCAGGTTTGAACGCAGACCCTTCCTGCTGTGAGACGACTGTGCCAACCACCGTGGTGCCGCCGGCTCACAGAATCTGGTGTGTAATTATGGCATAACTAGGAAAGATAGAGTACTTATAGTAAAAAAAAACACTGGTGTTCAGGGCACTCAGAGGGCGTAGACTATCGGCAAAGCCAAATGGCCTATCTTGCTTTGTTATAAAAAGTTAGAAATATATTTAGTATCTGCCCCAGGATTCTGGCCCACTTCAAAATTGAATTCCTTCTTCCTTGGCTCATGTTGCACCCTTGCAGCAAGTTTCCCCTAAATTGGGCGAGTAGTGCATGTGTAATCCTTCTGAAGGACAGACCAACCAACAGAACTGTAAGCATGCCGCCTTAGTCAAGGTAACACAAAAGAAACAATTAAGGAATATTAAGGCAGAGATTGCACAGTGAAACCACATTTTACTTCTATTCATCATTACAAACGTGCCTGATTTACACGTGGAAAAACACCTCGAACTCCGTCACGAATAGCCTACATTAATTTGTTATGAGCTGCTTGGAGCTATTTTTAAACTTCAAGAAGAGCAACATTCTTCAGAGATGCCGTCACATGTAAAGCAACGAGGAAATCCCCACAAACTCTCTCCACCTCGGCATTTGGTTGTTTTTTTTAATCTTTCCTTTGTTTTAATTCAAGACCAGGGCTGCACAATAATTGCAATTTTATTGAAATTGTACTATGGAGTAGTGCAATATCCAAATTGCGGAGGGTCAATATCGCAAGTGGGGCCCCATTTTTGCAAAATATGTGTTGAACTATTCTGAATGAAGCACAGAGACGTCCCAGACTATAGAAAAAGTCTCTGTTTTGCACAGATCCTCCCAACAATCCCACTATAAATCATTTTCATTTTTTATATTTGAATATTTTTCAGTGAAAACGAGTGATACAAGAATGGTCATTCCCAATCGTACTAACAACATCAGTCACAAATTATCGCAATTAGATCATTTCCTCATCTCGTGCAGACCTACTCAAGACCCGCGTCCTCTTTTCCTCGTCATGTGGTCTGGTTGGTCCTAATAGCAGAGAGGTGAGTGGGCTGCTCAGCCTGCAGGTGGTCCGCCAGCTGGTTGGTGAGCACGCTATTGGAAAAAGCAGCCAAGTAAAGAGAGTCGCCTCAAAGCTCAGTCGACCATCTGTAATCAGGGGGTTCGCTCACTCATGTGGTGTTAATCCGCCGTTGGTCCTGCTGGGGCCCAGGCAGGGCTAAGTCACACGAGGAGCAGTCATTGGACCAAAGGCCCCAGAGGTTCTCGCTCTGCACACGTTTCCCAATGACCAACCAGCTGGCACGGTTGTTCTGTGGATTTCCCATTTCGTTATGAAGAGGCCTTTTTATTTTCTTCTGCTTTCAATGATCATGCCAGTGGGCTGAGTCAAAGCGGAGTGAGGTTTTCCACTCTGGAAGTATGACTGCAGGACAGTTTTCATGTGGTTTGGACATTTTTATGAGTGTAAGAAGAGCCGAGCGGCTCGCAGCCACACAGGATTACTATTAAATAGGTGATGGGCTGATAAGATGGCCGGACTGTTTTAGGAAGGATGAATATACAGTGTCTTGCCAAAGTATTTGGCTCCCTTGTACTTTTCCACCTTTTGCCACATTTCAGGCTTCAAACATGAAGATATAAAACTGTAATTTTTTTTATGAAGAATCAACAACAAGTGGGACAAAATCATGAAGTGGAACGAAATTTTCCAGTTTTTTATTTGTTAAAAACGTTTTGAAATAGCCAATAAATGTCGTTCCACTTCATGATTGTGTCCCACTTGTTGTTGATTCTTTACACACAATTACAGTTTTATATCTTTGGCAAGACACTGTAAAGATGGGTGTCTCACAAAGGAGTCGATGCAGTTCAATCCAGACCAGAACTTCACTTGGTGGATTTACACAGCGCGGCATCGCAAAACAGGGTACGCACACGTCGCACACACAGCTGTTGCCCCCCCGCCCCCCCCTCTCGCTCCGCTGCCCGTCTATCTTGAGTTGACGGCTGGTTGACGGTCTATCCAACAATCACACTGTCACGAATCAAGGTGGCGTGCACAGCCTGCAGTCCGGGGCACCTCGAACTGTTCACCGAGGGAAGGGGGGACAACGACGGGTCAATCTGGAGCTAAAGGCGTGTTGTGGGTCTCCAGGAGCCATGGAAACAGGGTTGTGTCACATGTCACAGGTGATCGTTGTTGGTCTGTTGGCAGCAACAAACGAACAAAGAAAGATGAAGAGAAACAATGCACATATACGGTAGAATAAATCAGCAAAAAAGGCATCAAGATCCGGAAATAATACTCAAGTTCTTAGCAGAACAAGAATTAAATTGGTATAAGTACAATGGGCTGTAGGGCTGCACCTTATGAGGAAAATATGCAACAATGATGAAAACTAGGTGGATTTTGAAGTGTACTTAGTTCTGCATTTTCTGCAGTATTCTCCTAAAATACAACACATTGCCCTTTTGTATCTAAAACACACAAAAGGAAATCATTTCCAGATTCTATTTCCAAGAAATTGAACATGGAGTTAATGAGAGGCAACACATAAAAAAGTGACAGATTTATAAAGTTTATATGCAGTTTTCTACTGTTACTTTCTTTTAACTAATGCAAAAAATCTTTGAGTGTCATTTGCAATATGTTGCAGCCTTTCACAATGTTTCACCATGACGATAAAAAGCAATTTATTGGTCAGCCCTAATGGGCAGTGGTAGTGAAGTTGTTGTAGAGGTGTTAGACAGGTACAGTTGATCCTGTAGGAAGAAGACATTTTGACCTACTTGTTTTTGCCGGTTCAGTCTAAAACCAGTTGACACATGCAAGATGGCTCCAGGTCTGTTTTTGTTTTTTATTCCACACCCGTTTCATCTCAGTTGTCATTCAGACGTTGTTAAACCTGAATGTTAGACTTGTAGAACACGTATTCTCTTGTGGAAGTAGGTCAAGGGTTAGAAACGTTGGTGTGCAAACCAGGGCTGTAGTACTCGAGTCCGGTCTTGGTCTCATATCCTGGATTCAAGACCGTTTTTCTATGGTCTCGAATTTGTCTCCGACTCGCTGGTATAAGGACTTGCACTGGTCTCGGCCACTGGTCTTGCCAAATATGGCTTTTGGTCTCGACCAAGTCCAGGTGTCATTATTACGTTGATAATATTATTGGAGGGAAAGTGAAACCCAAAATGATTGTCTTGATACTGTCGTGCATAAGACCTTTTTTCCTGTCCTGGACTCAGTCTTGAACCATTTTGGACTCTGTCTTGTCTTGGACTCAACTAGTCTTGGTCTCGACAAAGGTGGTCTCGACTACAGCCCTGGTGCAAACGTCCACAATCCTTTTTTCAGTGTTGGCAGCTGAAAAGAATCAGCGGATGAGTCACACCTTGATGCCACACGAGCTGTCATTCCTGATGTGAAACCTCATGCATCACATTAGGAATGACAACTCGTGTCCTTGGTGACGAGGCAGAAAGGAGGAAATGATGACTACACACAAAAGATTGAGGGAGATTAAAATCCAGTACCATCTGCATGTCCATAACTGAACACGTTATGTTGAGTCATAAAATCATGAGATTCCAGTTTAATTTCCTTTTAAGAGTCACATTATAGGTTAAGGTTGGTGTAAGAAGTTCATGGTTCAGCCTACACACTTTAGGTGTGTCAGTGTGTGTGTGTGTGTGTGTGTGTGTGTGTGTGTGTGTGTAAAAATCATATTTATAGTTTATTACCAGTGTATTGAATGTTGTAAGTTAGAAATGACAAAAAAGATCAAACTTAACTAAATGTTTATGACGTTAATTATTCAAAATAAAAAATGTTTTCATTCACAGTATATTAAAATTCTTTATTTGAGCATTTATAGTCTAAGTCGTAACATTATCACACTAAGGCAGACATCTCAATGGAGTAATATCAGAATATAATATTTCTAGAAATAGTCTGAGCTATTTTGAGAGCCTTACATTTATGTTAAATAGCAAATACCTTTTCATGTCCATATGATAACCAGAGTAAAGCTTGTATCCACGGCTGTCGTTCACATGTGGACGGCTTGTAGGTCCAGATCACCAGATAACAGACGAAGGAGGACCCAAATGCAGAGTAGCAGGCATGTGGTGGAGGTCTTATGTAACAAAAAACAGAGTCCGAGCAATATGACTAAATAAAGGAACAAAAAACCGGAGCACAGGGGCTGGCAAAAGCTCACGAGGAGGGGACAAAACTAACGGGAAGGAAAACTCACGGGCAAGGCTTACTGGGACACGTGAGCGAGATTCAATTCAATTCCATTTTATTTATAGTATCAATTCATAACAAGAGTTATTTCAAGACACTATACAGATAGACCACACTCCAGAATTTACAAGGACCCAACAGTTCTAGTAGTCTCTTCCAGAGCAAGCAACAGTGTGATCACATCACCCCCGTCCTTGCCTCTCTTCACCGGCTCCCAGTGCATTTTAGGATTGATTTTAAGATTTAATAGTTTGTTTTTAAAGCTCTAAATGGACTGGCTCCAGTCTACGTCACTGATCTGTTGAAGCCACATGCTCCTTCCAGGTCATTAAGGTCTGGGAAGGTGTGTGTCTCTTCTTTGTCCCTAAATCGCGACTCAAGAGCAGAGGGGATCGGGCTTTCTCGGTCGCAGCCCCGAGACTGTGGACTGAGCTGCCTCTTCATGTCAGACCGGCCCAGAGCCTTCCCGTTTTTAAATCACGATTACAAACACTTTTTAATTCCTTGGCTTTTAATCCAACATGAGAACTGTATGTTGTATTTGTGTGGTGTTGTATTTGGTCTACTTATTGTAGACAATGTGCTTTGTTTTTAAATGTGCTTTAGAACTAAAGTTTGATTGATTGATTGAAGGCAATGGCCGGGAAAACGTCCGGTGGGACGAGCAGGGACACTAGGAACGCTGACAGGAACACAGGGACGTACGTGTAGACAGGACAAAAGGATCTGACAAGAGACAAGGGAATTAAGACATTACATACACAAGGTAATGAGGTGACGAGGTAATGAGGTAATAAGATGCAGGTGACAAGAGGGCAGGGAAGCAGGTGGAAAACATCAGGTAGTCACATGGGCGGGAACATTCAGGAAGTAAAACTAAAGGCCCTCTCTCAGGGGAACACAGGACAGGACAGACACTCAGGGGAACACAGGACAGGACATACAGACACTCAGGGGAACACAGGACAGGACCTACGGACACTCAGGGGAACACAGGACAGGACATACTGACACTCAGGGGGACACAGGACAGGACATACGGACACTCAGGGGAACACAGGACAGGACATACAGACACTCAGGGGGACAGAGGACAGGACATACAGACACTCAGGGGGACTCAGGACAGGACATACAGACACTCAGGGGAC
>NC_048420.1:23352921-23354000 GCF_013103735.1 Etheostoma cragini | reverse complement strand
ACACAGGACAGGACATACAGACACTCAGGGGGACACAGGACAGGACATACAGACACTCAGGGGGACACAGGACAGGACCAACCACACCAGACCGGGGAGAAACGAGACACAAACACCAGACAGGGCCGAAAGAGGAAAAGAAACCAAACCACCACAGGAAACAGGTTTAATCCCGTCTTGCTCTTCCAGTCGCCCCCCACACGTCCTGCAGGAGTCGATGCTACGAGCCCTACGACGACCAGATCCCCGGCTGCAGATGTGACCACAGCTGTAACGCCAGCAACAGCTGCTGCTATGACTACCGTGACCTCTGCACCGTCCCCAGTAAGTTTGCAATGTTGTAACTTGTGTTATTTTATAATTGGTTCAGTGTTTTATACATTAAGATAGGTAGTTAATGCTTTGTCAATGGTAAACCATTGTTTTGTAAGATATCTATGAACATGAATTGCTTTAAGATGTTTTTATAGTGTAAAGTTGTAACTAATGCTTGTCATAATAAGTGTAAATGAATTATAAGTGGTTTGAAGAGCATCAAGTAACATTAATTTGGCCCCATTAAATTGTATTTTGGCAATCTATTTGATTTGCACACTGATTATACCGATCTAAATAACAGATACAGATGGATACAGGTAGCTTTATTTGTCACGCGTGCACAGGTACACAGTGAGATGGCGCTTTTTTTAGAGCAAGCCTCCGGGACGCAGCTTTTATAAGCACCGCCACACGCTCTCCCGAAAAGGATCAATGCAGACGGTAACATAGTATACAGTACATAACAACATCACAACATAATGCACAGGACAACACACAGTACAACACACAGTACAACACACAGTACATGGGGTCACATGAAGGGATTTTTTTAGGTGACTTGGGAGGGTGAAAAACAAACAAAAGGTTTCCAAGGCAGCCAGTTCAAAGGGGGGAGGGTTAGGGATGTATGGTGTGGAGTGAGATAATGATGAGTGTGTATGAGGAGTGTGAGGCGTCTAACGCCACGATTGTTCCTACAGCGTAGTACTCTAACTGCATGATTGTTCCTGCAGCGTAGTACTCTAACTGCACATGATTGT
>NC_048420.1:23342961-23352821 GCF_013103735.1 Etheostoma cragini | reverse complement strand
GCAGCGTAGTACTCTAACTGCATGATTGTTCCTACAGCGTAGTACACTAACTCCATGATTGTTCCTACAGCGTAGTACACTAACTCCATGATTGTTCCTGCAGCGTAGTACACTAACTCCATGATTGTTCCTGCAGCGTAGTACACTAACGCCGTGATTGTTCCTGCAGCGTAGTACTCTAACTGCATGATTGTTCCTGCAGCGTAGTACACTAACGCCGTGATTGTTCCTGCAGCGTAGTACACTAACGCCGTGATTGTTCCTACAGCGTAGTACTCTAACTGCATGATTGTTCCTGCAGCGTAGTACACTAACGCCGTGATTGTTCCTGCAGCGGAGCAGTGGGAGTGCACGACGCTGCGCTGCGGGGAGAAGAGGCTAACGCAGAGCAGATGTCACTGCTCCGAGGACTGTCTGTCTGCAGGAGACTGCTGCACAAACTACAAACATGTCTGCCACGGTGAGAATGGGAACAGAGGTGAGGGAAGAGGTGTGAGGAGTGAGTCGATGAATAAAGAGAAGATAAGGCTTTGCAAAATAAAAGCTGTTTAACGGTAAGAGACAAAAACCACAAAGTTAGTGTTACATAAACCCCTCAATGCATTTCAATCAGGAGAGCCATGTTTGCAGATGTGCAAATAAGATTTATTGTACAGCTCAATAAAATGTACAAAGCCTTTGAAAATTACACTCCATTGCTATGTGAGTATTGTGTATATCTATGTAGTGCTAGAGAACCATCAGACTTCCAAAACTTGAAGGAAATTAGAGATTAGAGGCAAGAAAAGTATAAATCTATCTGTATGAAAATACCCATATGGACTTACCGCTATGCAGTGACAGATCTGAAATAGACAAGCAAATAAAATTATTTTTATTAGCGATCCGTCCCCCAAATAACGTGCTTCATTGCTATATGAATATTTTGTATAAGCTCGTTGAGATAACACCAAAGGTTTGCAGCGCTATCCAAAAAGCAACTAGAATTTAAGACATTTTTTCAGTTATTTCACACTTTTTTGTTAAGTACACAATTCCACGTGTGTTCATTCATAGTTTTGATGCCTTCAGTGATAATCTACAATGTAAATAGTCCTAAAAACAAAGGAAACGCATTGAATGAGAAGGTGTGTCCAAACGTTTGGCCTGTGCTGTATATGTATAGAGTTAGATAACCATCAGACCCCCAAAACATGACTGTAATTAGGGATCAGGGTCGCTCAGAAAAACGTTAGGATTAATCTTAATAACGAAAAGTGGTCCAAAAATAACATGTAGAATTTTTACGGTGAATTATGATTATATTGTCCACATATTGTTAGCTCTCTTAGCTCTCCTGTCTGACCGAAATGTGAATATAAAACTGGTAAAAACATCAGTTCTGGTTGATTGTCCGTGTACATAAATTCAACCAACAAGTGTTTAACTTTAACTTTAATTCGCTGGTTAAATTGTAAAATGTTTTCCCGCCCTGCTGTAGGAGAGAGAGAGTGGGTGGAGGACAAGTGTGAGGACCTGTCAACCCCCGCATGTCCAGCAGGGTAAGCATGCAACGTGAGAGATTCATGATCAGAAATACAAGAATATAGATCTGATGAAATCAGATTGAAGTTATCTTAGTTTTAAGCCAAAATGAATGAAATGTCATTTTTCTTGCACATTAGGCAGGTTTAGTTTTGCTTTGAGTTATCATATTTTCATTAATCACAGAATCAAGTTAAGATGTGTGAAAATGTCTGCCTCATAACTTTGATGGTCCTGAATAGTAATTACTTTTGGACAAAATGTCTCCAGACTCCACATTTACAGCAGTTACCTAAACGTACAGCTGCTGGCTAACCATTTTAAGATGAGGAAATTAGGGAAATGCAATCAAATAGACATTGATAAAGAGCTTGATAAAAATGTTGCAATTACATTGAAGCAACGCTATGTAACTTTTCCCACTTTGGTCCCCCTACGGGTTGGCTGTAGTTCCTGTCACTCCGCGATGTAAGTTAAGTGCAGATATGAGTCGCGCATGCGACAAGTAGCATATAAGGTGCTAACTTCTGTAAATTTCAAGACAGTAAAAATGTGTTCAATGCTGGATACAAGCTAGCAATCAAACACAACAAAGGTTGTCGGCTGAATGGCGTTTTGAGCTAACGTTAGCAATCAAACAACCAGATAGCTAAAACGATTTTGAAATGACTGCTAGCTTAGCTACAAGCTAGCATTAAACACAACAAAGGCTGTCACTGGAGTGGCGTTTTGAGCTAACATTAGCAACCAAACAATCACAGATAGCTACAACGTTTCTGAAATGATGTCCATCTTCTCTTGTTTGTAATAAGTTTATTATTTCATGGATTTCACAAGTTTCAGTATGAGACGTTATGTCGTAAACGTTTAAATCTGAGCATGCACGACTCCCATCTGCACTCGCCTCACATCAGGGAGTGACAGTCCCAGTGAGACAACCTGTAGGGGGGACCACAGAGGGAAAAGTTACGTAATGTTGCTTTTGAGCTAGCAATGAACGCATTCACAGTTTGTGATCCATTAGTAGCAACCGGCAGCAGCTTGACGCTGTATCTCATCCCTGAGTCATTGATGTGTGTGCATGTCTGTATTTAGTTTTAGTCTTCTCTCTCTGATTACATTATGTCCTCCCTCCGTCACAGCTTTACGCAGCAGCCTCTGCTCCTCGTCTCCTTGGACGGCCTGCGGGCTGAGTACCTGCAGACGTGGAGCGCTCTCCTCCCTACTCTGGACAAACTCAGTTAGTCTTAACCGCATTACGCTACCTTCCACTTTTAATCTTCAGGTCCTGTGGACAGAACCAGACAGTCTTTTGGAAAACTAAGACACTCCCATGCACGTAGACCGTTGACATGTCTGTTCACCGTGAGAAACCTCAGGGGTTTTATCAAGGATGAACAACTGCAGGAAATTCAAATTCCCTAGAAAATTCTACTTGTATTTGGGCCGCTTCAGAGCATTTCAGATTTGCATTCCTTCAAGTAGTTACTAAGTAGAATTGCAGTGCAATGTGTAAATCCACAGGGAAAATAAAACTTGTCTAACAGGTGATCTATCACAGTAAATATTTGGCCTGCTCTGCTTCATCCGTCTTCATTCTACAACTATACAACCACTTAAGTGTTTCTACATGGTGCTTTCAAAACTGCTCTGATATGTCACAATGTTGGGCTCTCCAGTGACTGTTACCAGGATCTGGATGATTTAAAAAAACACTTAGTCAAATTACTTTGTTATTTGGCTTTGAAGACGTTTCATGTCTCTGTGAAGTCCCTGAACTAATGAAACCTCTTGAATGAGAGAACAACATGTCGACCAGACAAAACAAGTCTAGCTGAATCACCACTCTGTCAGGGTTTATTTTCTAAATACTGTGCAGAGCTCATGAATTATCCAGCTCTAAAATGGACTTAAGTAGTAAGCTTTACTATGTGTCAGTCCATGGGTCAGTTATGTCCTCTGTAATGAATTTATCCAGCCAACATGTACAGATGTTGCTAGTTTCATTAGACGCACTTCCTTCCATTTTAAACTGGTTAATGTCATGTGTCACATGCCCAATAGTGATGTCTTCAGTGGGAGAAGCAGCTAATGTGGATTGTCTTCTGTTTCTTCACATCACAGAGGAGTGTGGAACATCGGCACCGTACATGCAGGCAGCCTTTCCCAGCAAGACTTTCCCCAATCACTACACCATCGTTACGGTAAAGACACACGGCACTCACACTGCTGCGCGTGGAGCTGTGCTCGCAGGCAATCATAGACATGCACCAACAGATGTAGATATAAACTTGTAGAGTATGCACATTCCTCACGCATGTGGAAGTTCTTGTGAAAAACTCCCATTTAGATTTTTGGTGGTTAAGCTCCAACCCTACATGCATCATTTGTAGCTGAATTGCAAGTAAAAACATAACTGTTACTGTTGCTGACCTGCGAAGCTTTAGTTTTCCTTTGCATTGTATGTACTATTCCCATGGGGCTTAGGACAGCGGTTCTCAAACCCTTTTTTCAGCAATGTATTTTTGAATTTTGAATTTATTGCAAGGATAGCCCCTTCAGATGTAGTGTCTACTTTTTCAGAGGGGGTCCTATGAACACAAATACATAACCATAGTTCATCAGCAATTGGTTTTTACATGCAGAGAAATTTTAATGGTTGCAGGTGGCTTGGAACCACACCTAAATGACTCTAGGGTTTTTTTTTTGTACATAAAGGGGTGTGATGGACAGACTGTTTTCAACCTCTAGAGGAGCATGATGGTGCAGTTAAATTCTAAGAAATGCCTTGCCCTGTTGAGTTTTTCCAATGTATTTTTCTGGCAATATAAATACCAAATTCCAAGTGCCATCATGTTCAAAATAAATTGGAGAGCCGTCCGACGTGTCTCCCGCCAACATCTCCAACAGGATAAAAAGCACTTCAAGTCAGAGGAAAAAATATGTGTTATGGATTTTGTTGTGAACTGTCTCCAACACCAACATGCTTCCTCTACAGGCTGATTCATGTTAAACCTTGAAGTGTTTTGCATATAGACATAAAGCATGTATGCACAAGTGAAGA
Source organism: Etheostoma cragini (assembly GCF_013103735.1). NCBI lineage: Eukaryota > Metazoa > Chordata > Actinopteri > Perciformes > Percidae > Etheostoma > Etheostoma cragini. The sequence continues at coordinate 23,348,233 of NC_048420.1, read as the reverse complement.
AATGAGCTGTTTGTCAGATACATAGTCCCTGTTTTTCAGAGAGATAATCCCTATTTTCCAGAGTAGTCCCATTAGAGAGACATGTTTACTTTTAGTGACTAACATCTTATTCAGAGCTTGTTCTGTTCTTTTGTCATTGCGACTCCGACTTTGGTCATAGATCATCTTCTACATACGTGTTCCGCTGAGAAACTGGTTCATATCCAAATAACACCCTCTGCTCTCCTGTCCTTTCTCTAGAGAGTCTTCTTAAAAGGTGTGTTCAGGCTTTAGGAGAGGTCATTTTTGGGAATGGTTAATTTTTGGTCCAAAATACACTAAGTTAATGGACTGTATATAGCGCTTTACTAGTCTTAACGAGTACTCAAAGTGCTTTTATGGCCGAGGCTGCCGTACAAGATGCCACCTGCTCATCAGATAAACTCTCACACACTTAAGAGTCAGGGTTCAGGGTCTCAGAGAGGAAACAGGGCGCAGGGAGCTGGTAGTGTAGAGCCAGTGCCGATGCTGGAAGGACCGGTCAAAGCCCGATTGAGGGTGGAGGTTTCATGTAACCAGATGATGGACAAATTTCTGGTTTTCAGTGGTTTGTGGGCTATGAGGGGAGCGTTATGCTCTGTGGGCGAGGATGAAGAGTTGGTGGTTGGTTTTCGATTGGAAAAAGCACAACGTTTCTATTGATGGTATTTGGTAGTTTGTTTTCTTTCTCTTGTTTTATGCATGTGGATTTTCTGTGATTTATGAATCGTATCTGAAAATTGTCCAATAAAGGGACTTCTAATCTTCATGTCCTGTGTCCTACCGTGAGAAACCTCAGGGGTTTTATCAAGGATGAGCAACTGCAGGAAATTCACCTTCCTCCTAAAAACAATTTCAAGTATTTAGGCCACTTCTAAGCATTTCGGAATTGCTTTCCTTTAAGCACTCTTTGGTTACTAAGTCGAGTTGTGGTGCAATGTGAAAATAAACTGGAAAAATTAAACTTAATCTATCACAGAAAGTGTTTGGCCTGCTCTGCTTCATCTGTCTTCATTCTACTACTATACAACTATTCAAAGTCTAGCTGAATCACCACTCTGTCAGGGTTCATTTCCTAAATACTGTGCAGAGCTCATGAATTATCCAGCTCTCAAATGGACTTTCTCTGATTAATTTGTCTGAGTAAGTAAGGGTTACTATGTGTCAGTCCATGTCCTCTATAATGAATTTATCCAGCTCACATGTACAGATAAGTAAGTAAGTAAGTAAAATGTATTTGTATAGCACTTTTCTCAGATGAAGATCACAAAGTGCTTCACAAGAAAAAGGAAGCATTAACAACTCTCCTAAATACAATGCATCACAAAAAACAAAAGAATAACACGTACACATAAGACCAGCCTAACCACCCTACTATCTAGTTAAAAGCCTCTTTAAAAAGCAGAGATTTCAACTGAGTTTTAAAGTTTACCACACAGTCTAAGCAGCGCATGGAAGGAGGCAAAGCGTTCCACAACCTAGGTGCAACAACTTGAAATTAACGGTCCCCCCTAGTTTTAAAATGTGTAAGGGGGGCAACTAATAGTCTCTGGCCTGTTGATTTCAGACTACGTGAGGATGAACGCAGCTGGATCAGGTCTGAGATGTATGGGGGTGCCTGTTCTTGTAGGGCTCTAAAAGTTAGGACCAACATTTTGAAGTGCATTCTAAATATCACTTGTAACCCATGAAGTGAAGCTAAAACTGGAGTAATATGGGCCCTTTTACTCGTGTGGGTTAAAAGCCTAGCAGCAGAATTTTGGACAGTCAGGAGACGACAAAGATCCTTCTTATTAAAGCAAATAAAAAGACTGTTACAATAGTCTAAGCGAGACGAGATAAGATGTTGCTAGTTTGAAAACCTAAACCTCTCTTCCCCTCTGCTCTGCTCTGCTCTCAGGGTCTCTATCCGGAGTCCAACGGTTTGATTGACAACACCATGTACGACCCCGTGTTTGACGCCACCTTCAGTCTGTCCAGTCCTGAGAAAGACAACCCGGACTGGTACCTCGGACAGCCCGTGAGTCATTGACCACTGGCTGGTGGATTCAGAGCTTAGTGCTATCTTATCTGTGACTCAGGTTGAAATAAAGCCAAAAATGTGACTCAGTAGAAGTGTGCTTATAAATGTAGATCTTAAGTTGTGTGAAATATATGGACCTGGGGCCAGAATCGGCCGTTAAAGGGACCGATAAGGCCCAGTGGAGGAATTTTCAAAGTGCAGAATTGGCAGAGAAGTTATTATTTCCAAATTGCGCTCCCATTATAAGAGCAGCCATAATAAGAGTAGTCTTTGGCCCTGGTCCCGGCCCTGTCCCTGGTCCCCGGTCTTGGCCCCTGGTCCCTGGCCCCGGCCCTGGCCTTGACCCTGACCTTGACCCTGGCCCTGGCCTGTGTTGATTTGTCCTGTTTGTCTTTGTAGATTTGGCACACAGTGAAGCAACAGCGGCTGAAGTCGGGGACTTTCTTTTGGCCAGGATCAGATGTCAAAATCAACGGAAGCTTTCCCGACATCTACCGACCTTACGACGGGTAAGACCGACATTCCTGTGTTTCAAAAGCATTTTGGGAAACCAGAACAGGAAAGCCTGCTGGATGATCGCCTGGTCCCCAAAGTTACTGGCAGGGCACCAGTACCAAAGATCAGGCAGTGCAACGGCCCAGACAGTATGATGTGGGACTGACCAACTTCAGTGATTGGTCTGATTTCTCCTCTTATTTCTTTCCAGTGGCTAGAGCTGACAGAGGAGGTAGCAGTTCATCTTCACATTCACCACAAAAACACACACACGCACGCACACACACACACACACACACACACACACATATATTTGCACCTAACACATTTTTAAAAAATGCAAGTAAAAAGGGTTTTGTGTGGCAGGGCACCGTTTAAATAAAAGATTGCTATTTAGCGTCCATGTATCAATATACCGCATTGCAACGGGAAATATTCAGTCGTCGTCCTCCCGGGTTAACACAGCTTTTTAGCTAAAAAAGGCCAAAATTGTGACGTAACAGTTTCCCTTCAGTCAATCTTAACGCCACTGCAGGAAGTGTGTGTGTGTTGCAGATAAGCTGCAGCTTACTGTAAAGATGACTGGTGAACTGTTTTCTTTTTTTTTTAACTCTCAACAAGGTCTCTTGCTTTTTAAACAGACCGTTTTTTTGACTGGCTTGGTGTTGGGAAATTTGCGGGAACAAGGCATGTAAAATGTAATGTTTCCTTAGAAAAATGTTACCCAATTCCCAACATTGTGAAAACTGGTACCTTGTGACAGAGCTCCTTTCCCTGTTAAAGTGCCCACATCATGCTCATTCTCAGGTTCATCATTTGAGCATTTGAGTTTTCAGCTTGTACCAGAATAGGTTTACATGGTTTAAATTTCTAACAACAACATATTTCTACCGATCCTGTTTTCACCCTGTGTGTCCAGGTCTCAGTTTTAGCTCCAGAGTGAGACATCCTATCTTCTATTCTATCTTTGTTGGGAGTTGCACATGCTCAGTAGCTCGGTAAGATCCCATCAGCTAGATAACTCTTTCTCCAGCTTTGGTCAGTCCAAGGCAGGATCAGCTGGGAGACTTCTTCTAGACCAGGGACACTTGTCCCTGCACAACAGAGACAGGAAGTAGAACAGGGACAGGAAGTAGTTCTTTTGGAGATTGTGGAGAACTAGTGTGTGTTGTAGCAGTGTTTTGCCATTGAGAATGAGCTAGCATGCTACAGTTAGCCACCCCGTCTCTAGTGACGTAGAAAGCCGTGCAGATGTTGAACAGCTCACCCGGAGACAGAAGACAGAGGACGTCGTTCAGAAACCAGATCTCACTCAAAACACCATGCATAGTGTTTTTATTCAAGTTTTGGTGCGCGTGGAAGCTCTAGAGACACAAAATAACACCCCAAATCACAGAAAAAGTGATTTTTGTCTCCATGACATGAGCACTTTAAAGGCAGAGTTTGTTAATGTTGTAAAAGCTAGATCTGGAGTGGCCTCTATTCCTCATTTCTGTTATCAAAACTACTTCCTGTCTCATTCACCGGTAAGAAAACGCCTAATATGATCACACTGAATGATCACTGTTGGCGGCGGCGACACACGTTAGACTCAGGAGGAGCAGAGTGTGCACAGCGGGGCGACGAGGCGTTTCATTGGTCCTTTCCAAGCGGCCCGCGAGGCAGTGATTGGTGGGTGTTTTTAAAGGATTTATTTATTGTTACAGAAGTTATTTATTGCCGTAAAACAAAAACAATTCAGAATATATTCGTTTAACCCTTGTGTTGTCTTCCCGTCAACCGTGAAAATAGTTTTTTTTTGTCAACACATCGCTTTTTCTGATATTTTTCTCACTTTTTCAGTGTTGTGGGTGCTTTTTCTAAAGGTTTTTTCCAGGGTTATTTGAGATTTCTGATGTCGACATTTTCAGCGTATTTTGAAGGCCGGTTTTTTTTTTTTTGTGATGAAATAACTGAAAACTGAGGACAACATGAGGGTTAACAGAGCTTTAGATGTGTCTACTGTGAATAAAGAAGAGAACCGGCTATGATTAAGCGTTCATAAAAAGCTGTAAATATGTCTCAAGCTTGGTGTTTAACATGTTAAACTTTGATCAGAGTGAGATGTTGACGCAACATCAATTAAAGTGCAATGCCCCGATACAGGCCCGGGGATATTAGATAAAGTGCTTTCAAAGCGATTGCTTTGATGCTGATTTTGCAACAGCAATGGAAATGTTTTTACATTTTTTTTTATAATCACTGTGTGGGATAATGTGACGTTGGTTTCATTGGAAGTTTAGATGTTCCTCTTCTAACTTTATCAGCCCGTGCCAAGGTCAGCACATTGATCCTACAGCAGGAAGGAGTGTCAATCAATTAAGGCGTATTAATTCCAGTAAACGGACATTTATATTGCATTTGCATCCTGGAAGCTCTGAGCAGCGGTGTGCTTTCTGCTTCAGGTCATTAGTCCACCGGAGAGCAAAAACAACCGCTTGCTGACACAGAAGAAATTATCTTAGTCTCCCTCTAAGAACTCCTCCGGTCTTCTATATTGGGAGCAAACCAGAGGAAATGTGGTAATGAATACCCCTATGTTAAAATACAGGGGGCATAAGTATAAATACCCCTGCCTGCCTCTATGGGAATTTAACATAGGGGGGTTTATACTTATGCCCCCTGTATTTGAACATAGGGGGGTGTATACTTATGCCCCTGTATTTTAACATAGGGGGTGTATACTTATGCCCCCTG
>NC_048420.1:23332942-23342861 GCF_013103735.1 Etheostoma cragini | reverse complement strand
AGGGGGGTGTATACTTATGCCCCTGTAATTTAACATAGGGGGGTGTATACTTATGCCCCTGTATTTTAACATAGGGGGTGTATACTTAAGCCCCCTGTATTTTAAGGAAGAACATTTATTTATTTTTTAATTAAGGCATTAAGATAAATTTCCAAAACATGATTTTTTTTTTTCCTCTTTTTAGTCAATTTAAGCAAGGGTCTTTAAACTTATGAGCACAACTACGTGACATTGTGCAATACACTCCTTTTACTCTATTCTATTTATTGATGTGTGTATGTTATGCGTTAGATTAATGGTGCACATATCTGGATCAAAGCTTTTTAAGTCCTTTGTTCTGAGCAACTGAATCACCAAAGCAGACAGTGTAAACAGTGATAACATCGAGCAGGGGCGTAGCACCACGTGCTGGACCCTGTTGTAAGGCATAAATTTTGTTTTAATAGTATTCATCTCTATATTTATTCAGTACATATCCATGTCCTGCAGTTATGGAACCAGTGTATATCCTGCACCTGCTGCTACTGCACTTCCTGTTAGACCCAAACTGCATTTTGTTGCCTTGTACCTGTGTAATGACAATAAAGTTGAATATAATCTAATCTAATCTAAGTGTAAAAAGATAATCTAGGTGTTGGACGTGCTGCCCTGGTACATACCGGACAGAGTCATTCAAAACCATGGTGCCACTCTGCTACTATGCCTTTTAACCCTTGTGTTGTCTGCCCATCAACCATCAACTTTTGGTGCTTTTTCCCAAGTTTTAGCTTTTTTTTCTCCATCCTTTTTTCAATTCATAGCCTAATATCTCACGATATTATACAAAAACAATTAATTTCTGTTTTTTTTGCCCTTTTTGTCTCTTTTTTGTAATTTCTTCCAAGGTTTTGGTCATTTTTTTTTTAAATGCCATAAAATTCAAAAAAACAGTCAAAATTCGGTGAAAGTAATCATTCATTTTTACCTGAAGAACATTGTAAAGCTTCCATGTTATTTTTAAGTCAATTTGGTTGAAAGAAAGCCAAGTTCCTGATATTAAAAATAAAAGAAAACAGGTCAAATTGGACATGAGGACAACACAAGCATTAAAAAGAAGTTCACCGCTGCTCCATCTCTCTCCTTTTGTTTTGTTATTTTTAGTAAAGTGCCGTTTGAAGAGCGAGTATTCACGGTGCTGAAGTGGCTGCAGCTGCCAGATGATCAAAGGTTTGTGTATTCAATTAGCAAATGCCATAAAGAGTGGTTTTCTGGTGGCATTGATGCTAAAGTTAAAAAAATAAAATAAAAATGTTTCCTCCAGACCCGATTTCTACACGTTGTATCTGGAGGAACCGGATAAATCTGGACACAGCTACGGACCTGTGAGTGGAGGGGTAAGTTCACCTGATCTCTGATTGGATCATCACACGAGAGCCGAGAAACTGAATGAATCCGTGAGTTAAGCACTGAAGTTTTCTACATAACAGTGACATGACACTGTCATAACACATTCTTTTTTTAAAACTTATTTACTTGATTAGGACAATGCACATTAATTAGACTTTCTGTAAATGCGCCAATTGGCTATTTTTCAACTGTAGTCCTACCTAGGATGCATGTCTTTTACGGTGGGAAGAAACCGGAGGAGACCAACGCAAACACGGGGAGCATGAACATCCAAACGCCACACAGAACCACCTGGATTCGAACCAAGAACCTTCTTGCTATGAGGCAGAAGTGCTAACCCCTTAGCCACCATGCTGCCTCATAAACAAGTCATAAACAGTTATGACTTAACGTGTTTTTTCAGCAAGTGTCATTCGGTTTTGTTATGACAAGTTATGGTTATTGTTGTTATGACTGTGTCATGTGTTCATGACAGTGTCTTGTCACTCTAGTGTAGAAAACTTCCCATTATTCAGTTTTGTTGTTGTTGTTTCTTGTTTTCTCTGTTGGCTTTTTAGCATCCATGAAGACAAACCCAAGCTCACATTTTTGTTTTTAATTAATTCATCTTTAATCACATCTTAGTGTTCACCTCACCTGACTTCCACCTTTGTCAATAATGTAAACTAAACGGCGCTGAAACGAAACCCTTGATCATATTAGACACATTTTCCTTGTTTATGGTGTCCATTACTGATGCTAATCACAGTGAAGTCTCGTTATAGCTCAATTAAAAAGGTCTGAAGTCCTTTCATGGACCACAGATAAAAGATTTCCATAAAGATTTAATGAGATCGCTAATAAAACCTTCAGACTCTTTATGAGCCTTAATGAATAACATGGTTAGCATTTTCCACATTTTATCCAGCACGCAGTCTGGGACTCGTCTGGTCTCGGTCTTGGTCTTGGTCTTGCCTCGGTCTCAACCACTCAGTCTCAGTCTTTTCTCAGCCTCTATTCTCTCTGGTCTTGGTGATGACTTGGTCTCGGTTTTGGTGGTCTTGACTACAACACTAGTGCAAACTACAACAACTTTAAGTTACCCTAAAACAATATGTAAGTAAAGTACATGGAGTTTAGAAACCTCTGGTAATCCCCAGCGTGGCACGGATAGAAAACAACAGGTGTAATCCTTTATAGATATTGAAGTGGGTCCTGTTTTGTCAACTGGAACTCCAAGGAGCCAATCAAACCAATACACTTAAGAAAATCTCTTTCCACCCCCAAATAATTGTGTGTGTACATGAAACATTTAAAGGAAGAGGACCTAATGTAATCAAAAACGTGGATTAAAGGCTGATTCAGACACAACGTCAGACAGCATTTACAGTTGAAACTAAACATGACAAACATTGTTGACTGTACTGTAAGTGTCTCCATTCAGCAGGTTTGTGGTCGTTAATGCATTAAATTACCCAAATAGATTATTCCCAGTAACAATGAGATCATGGTCTACCCGCTGCAGACCGTCTAGCAATCGTTACCATCTTTGGAGTCATGCACGGCCAAACTTTAAAACAGTCAAGGAACACTTGAAAATGCCCGTGAGCTCATAACAAAATCGCTAATTTTGAAAGTATAGTTGGTGTGTTATACTCCGAATGCATGCATACATACATACATACATACATATTTACATACATACATACATGCATACATGCATGTATGCATACATACATACATACATATTTACATACATACATACATACATGCATGCATGCATAAATACATACATACATACATACATACATATTTACATACATACATACATACATACATACATACATACATATTTACATACATACATACATACATACATACATGCATAAATGCATACATACATACATACATGCATAAATGCATACATACATACATACATATTTACATACATACATACATACATGCATGCATGCATACATGCATGCATACATACATACATACATACATGCATAAATGCATACATACATACATACATACATACATGCATGCATGCATGCATGCATGCATGCATGCATGCATGCATGCATACATACATACATGCATGCATACATACATACATACATACATACATACATGCATGCATGCATGCATGCATGCATACATGCATGCATGCATACATACATACATACATGCATACATACATACATACATACATACATACATACATGCATGCATGCATACATACATACATACATACATACATGCATGCATGCATGCATGCATGCATACATACATACTTTGGTTCAGTTGGGCAGAGTAGTGAGGGGCCTCTATTAGCAACATGCTCGTCCTTGTTCCTAAATGTCAGAATAGGTTGATGTTATAGTTTTATACACTGCCGGACAATGACCATTTAAGACAATGAACCTCAACATGAAGCCCAGTGGCTGTTTTAACAGTCTTAAAGTTTTAAACACGTAGTCAACATTGATGAACTGAACTAGTTTAGTTTGGGCAACCTAAATACTTAGTTAGGGTTAGGAAAAGATCAGAGATTAACTTAAAATGAGTCACTTGAAACTACTAATTTGAGGAAGTACCTGCATCTTGGACTAAGGTCCATAAAGGTTCATAAAGTAAAAAAAAAAAAAAAGACCTTTTTTTGGTGTCACATGGAACACGAACCCTGGTCTCCTTTTAGTTTGTGACAACGCGTAACAACAAACGTAAATGTGGGTGAATATGATTATGATATATTTACTCCACACACTTTTTGTATATCTTTATCTGTATTTATATTTTTCCAATACAAGTGCTTTCTTTTTCAATATTATTTACGATCACAGGTAAATTTAACTTATATTATGGTTACCTACTTCTGCTTTATTACTTTAATTACATATTCAATTTAATTTTAACATCACTTGCCTACACCGAAATATTGTTAACCGCACTTTAAAATACCTTTATTTGACGCTTCTTTACATTCAGCCATGCCTTCTGCTCATTGTCTGTTGTTTGCCTGTTTTTCTTGTGTGTTTACTTGTATTTTTGTTGGTTTGTTTTGCTTTTATTTTAAAAACTGCTGCTAGAAAAAGGGTAATTTCCCCGCTGTGGGATGAATAAAGTATTATTTTATCTAATCTAATCTAATGAGCTTGCACAATCCACCTATAGGGTCTTTTTCTGGGTGACAACGGTCTGCTTTTACTTTGTAGATATATTCTATATAGATATGATATATATATATATATATATATATATATATATATATAGGTTGTTGGTAAGGTTCTCCTTTTGAAGTGGTTAGGCAACGCAAGCAGAGCTAAAAAAAGACTAGTTAATGAGTTTTTTAGTTTTTATTTGCAGTAATTCGCTCGGCAGGGTAGTTTTACAAAGGATTTTACACACACACACACACAGTCACAAACAAATGCAGGTTTAGATGATGCATTTCTCAAGTGTGGTTCAGACATTTTGTGTGGGATTTGTTTGTTGAAGTTTTATTTCCAGTTTCCATGCGACATCAAATCAAAACCGGGTTTCTTGGAACATAAACAGCTTCTAACGTTGTCCGTCGTTGTCTGTGCTACTCATCATGTCAACCTGATACTGACACCACATGAGACATTGTCTGCTTTTTGGCTTTTTTTATAAGTGGCAGGGAGATCCCCCTTCTTAGATTACTTTGTCACATTGCCTTAGTTTCAAATGGAAACTATGAGCCGAAGGAGCCAACCTTAACTCAGTAATCCCCTCAGAGTCCCAAAGGAAAGCGTGGGACTCGGGAAAATCTCCTCCACTCAGTTGTCTAAAATATCGAATTATGTCCTTGGATGTCTTGACATTAAATTATATCCAATGCAATTTGATACTATTTTATGTAACCTTTTATCAATCTTCTGTTGAAAGCATTCTAATGTTCTCTTATATCGGATGGATTAGTGGGTTGTCAAGAACCGAATGAACAGCATAGCAAAGGTTTGCTCCAGGAAGAGAGGTTCAGCAGAAAGACTCAGACTCCCTGAGAAAGCAAAGACCATTATCGGCCAACCAGACCACATCCTTCCCATGCTCTCTAATGCCTTTGGGCTGGGGGTATAATGTGTCTCAGGATAGAACTAATCGTTACTCAAAATCTTGTAAACACGTAATGCTTATCCTAAATGACGGCTATCACCGAGACTATAAGACTTGTTGTTGTTGTTTTTATATTGATTTACTGTATTATTGCCTCTATTGTCTCTTATGAACTGCATTCAGCTGATTCATTGTAACCTGTCCCCATACTTATTTAACGTTTCCTCTAGCATCTTTAATCTTTGTTACTACTGTTGGTGAGTGTTTGTTGCCACTGACTGTGTAGAAGGGTAAGATGCAAATGAATTGCCCTTTGGGATTCATAAAGTGTCTTTAAAGTGAAGTGAACTGAAGCTAATGGGAGCTTTATTTAGCTGTTTATCCAGCTTCTGAATGTGTGTGTGTGTGTGTGTGTGTTTCATTTGTTTCACACAGCTGATTGAAGCTATCCAGGGTGTGGATAAGATCATCGGTCAGCTCATGAACGGCCTCAAGCAGATTGGCCTCCACCGCTGCGTCAACATCATCATCGTGGCAGATCATGGTAACTCCCGAATGGATCACAATGCAGTCATGGATCAAATACACGTACTGGTGTATTTGTGTGGGTTAGAAACAAGAAGCTCTGAGACAATCGCCTGATCAATGCAATGATGTGACCGGTTTAACTTCTCACCCGGCACCCTCACGTAACATAAAACTGATGAAATGATAGAACCTTACAAAGAACATTTAAATAAGACGGGTATTAAAACAAAGTGAATGGTCTTTGTAATTCTTTTTATGATGGCCCTGAGAAGGTTCCCCTGCCGACTGCTCTGCAAATAGACTTGAAACGTTCATTTCATTGGGAATCCGTACAGTGAACTAGTGGTTCACGAACTTTTTCAAGTCAGGGACCCCTAAACTGACACTAATTAGACCAGGGACTAGTGTGATTTGAAGATTCTGTCCCAGGGTCCCCCATCTGATGGCTTTAGCGGTTTTATTACAGAAAGTGAATGAAACCCATGCCCCACATGAACATGCATTCTGTCACTTTGTTACTTATGGATGAAATTTATAGTAATAAGTACAAACACTGATTTATTCCCCTTTGTGCTGGGGACCCGCTGGAACCCCCTCAAGGAGCCCTGAGGATTCCCGGACCCCACTTTGGGAACCGTTGCAGTGACCAACTGGCAAAAGCGTCACACTGTCGAGTTGTGAGCAGGAGGTATTCTGAAAAGTCCTCGTTCAGGAAGCTTCGACAACACAGGCTCGAGGGATTCTCTGCTGAAGAAGCATCTCAATTTCAAGACTCTAACTTGTTTCAGCAATGGCTTATTTATAAGATGGATAATTAGGGAACCTGGGTCCGGTTAAAAAGAAATGTTGTTGTTTCATAAAGTTTACAGGTTGACGCTGTACTTAGCAGCTGATTCTCAGACCTTGTTTGTCTGAAATCTGGATGGAAATAAATAAAACAGCTGCAGTGTGGTGGAAGTGTAACAATACGTGCGAGTTCATGAGATAACATGCACAGTAAAACCAACACATTCTCACTCCCATCTCGTAAAATACGGACGCTTGTTCAGGTGCCTTTGTTGTTATTAGATAGCAACGTGCATGGTCGGGACTATTGGCGTCCCTTTTGACGCTGTTAGGTTAAGGAAACGCTCGTGGGTGGGCCTACGGTTCTGTGACACGCGGGAATAACGGACCGGTTAAAGACGACAACGGCTTCCCTGACACGCGGCAATAACGGGACGGTTAAGGACACCAACCCCGCTCTCCTGGGTGAAAGTCTTGTGTTTGACCCCCCCGACCAACCTCCCTACGCCGAGTTTACCCCTTACATACTACTCGCTCAACCCCGTCTTCGTGCTGATCTCCCCAGTACTACACACACGACATAGGTTGCATCAAACTGACCAAATGTCTGTATTTTATGCTTTATTGCATATGGACTGTATTTATATAGCGCTTTCCTAGTCCTAACTACTCAATTTCAGCGTCTTGCCCAAGGTCACTTCAACATGGGACTGCAGGGCCAGGGATTGAACCACCATCCTTCCAATTGGCAGGCTCTCCCACTGAGCCACAGCCGCCCCATGAATTATTTTTAGTCCCTGAGAACGAGACCGTGAACAGTGTGATGAAGCTTAATATGAGGGTCTGTGAATGAAGCCGCTGGTCGCTGTTGCAGGCATGGAGGACACGAGCTGCGACAGGAAGGAAGTGCTGCAGAACCTGGTGGGCGACGTCCAGAACTACTGGGTCACAGAGGGACCGTTTGGACGCATCAGAGCCAAAAACAAAGACTCTGTGGGTGAGTACACACACTGAGGCTGCCCACTCAGAGGCTGCTGAGTGAGCCAGAGTCCAAGTGTTAGCGATTCGAGTCCCATTGAGAAGTAATAGTAAAATAACGTAAACCTAACCCTACGTCATGACCAGCGTCCTGTGCTTAACCTTCAGGATTTAAACCCAAAACCACGTTCTCTTTCTAAACTTAACCAGGTAAACCACAGTCAATCCACAACCATTTCCCAACAATAAAGACGTGTTTAACCCTTGTGTTGTCCTCCCGGGTCAAAAAGATTAACTTATTTACTTATTTGACCCTTTTTTCAACATTTGACATTTTCAACGCATAATTATTTCTTTTATTTCACTAACTCCACCTTACCACCACTAGATTTACACTACTTTTTGCAATCCATGGTCAATAACCCTCATTTGTACAGAATTATACCTAATATTTGAGTTAGTAAAGCAGAAAATACGGATTATTTTGACTTAGTTTGAAGCCATTTCAATTTACACCCAAAATTCAGTGCGAGTGATTGAATTTGCAAAGAGCGTTGTGTGGAATCCGTTCTTTTTTTTTGATAATTTGGTAAAAAAATGCCATATTTCTTTTATATACATTTTTAAAAGGGGTTAAATATGACCCGAGGACAACAGAAGGGTTAAAATCACGACCTTTACCTTTTTAAAAATCACGACCGACGTTCTTTGGTATACATAGGAGGTCGTATTTCTGCCACTGCTTGGGTGCTATTTCGTGAAAAGATCCTGAGAGTTGTATTAAAGTGTAGTGAACATATCACATAAACAACCCATATTTGCACGGTTTAGAGCAATGTTTCCCAAACTTAGGGTCGGGACCCAAAATGGGTCGCAGACCCGTTTTATTGGGTCGCCAAATTGGCCAAGAACAGACTAAATGCTCAGCATGACCTCAGAATGACCTCTGCATGACCTCAGAATGACCTCTGCATGACCTCAGAATGACCTCAGCATGACCTCAGAAGGGCACTTTCAAAAACCGAACCTAGACTAGATCAGCTGGTTGATATCTTCAACCAGACACACACATCTCATTAAATTCAAGTCAGCTTTATTTAAACAAATGTTGGTGTCGGTACTGAGGGACGATGGGAGGGGATAAGAAAAAGAGTTGAGAAAGGGGTGAGACACAGAACGGAGAATAGAGACCTTTTCTGTTTTTGTTTACTTTTATAATGGAGTAAATATACTTCATACACATTTAAATTCATGGTTTTGTTCTGTAAATTTGGGTCCCGGGGAGACTTTTGGGTCTTGAGCTGAAAAAGTTTGGGAACCACTGGTTCAGAGGACCAGGAGACACTGATGGTATAAAAGGGCTTCTGCAGAAACATGTGGTTACTCAGAACAAGCAAAAACATGAATTGTCATGTCTGTTCATAAATGACACGCATCGGCTCCTGTTTGCATTTTGGAGTTCATTCATTAAGCACATTTCCCCAGAAGAACACTTAAGGTGTCACACCCGAACCTGCATGTCGAGCCAACGTATCGGTCGAGCACACCAGCTGGGCGCCACAGAGCTGAACAAACTGAAACTTGTCAAGATAAAGATGTGAGATACCACATCTGCAATCAGGGAATCCTTGCTTTGTGTGACACAAAATAAGATGTGTGTCTGTGATAGGAACTGAGCCGTGACAGAGCGCTGGATAAAGAGGGGAGTCCCGATGAGGCTCAAGGCTCTCGCTGACAAAAACTGATAATTGCCTTCCCACCTTATTTTTTATCTGTCTGGTTGTAGAACATCTTAAGAAACATGTAATTTTGTGTGTGTGTGTGTGTGTGTGTGTGTGTGTGTGTGTGTGTGTGTGTATGTGTATGTGTGTGTGTGTTGTGTTGTTTAACTACATTTGTGGGGACCAAAAACTGTGAATACAGTATACTTATGGGGACTTGTCAGCTTTGTGGGGACAAAATGCTGGTCCCCTTAACGTTAAAGGGCGTTTTTTGAGGAATAAGACTTGGTTTTAGGAGTAGGGTTAGAGTTAGGTTATGGTTAGGGTTAGGGTGAGGGATAAGGTTAGGCATTTAGGTTTGATGGTTAAGGTTAGGGTGAGGGTTAAGGTTAGGCATTTAGGTTTAATGGTTAAGGTTAGGGTTAGGGTAAGGGTTAAGGTTAGGCATTTAGGTTTGATGG
>NC_048420.1:23327651-23332842 GCF_013103735.1 Etheostoma cragini | reverse complement strand
GTTAGGGTTAGGGGCTAGGGAATGCATTATGTCAATGACTGGTCCCCACAAAGATAGCCAGACACGTGTGTGTGTGTGTGTGTGTGTGTGAGATTGTTGTCTTCTGCTGAAGTAAAAGGTTCTGTGAGAATTTTCTTAAATTATTATAAACCCTGCATGTGTGTCAACGTGGTTAAGGATAACCCTCACGTTGTCCTCAGGTCAAAATTGACCCGTTTTCCTTTCTCACTACATATTTGTAATTAACCAAAATAACATGACTGATTCCACACACTGCTCTTTGGGGTGATTTGATGGGTTATTTTGGGGCAACTTATTCAATTTTATTGCATTTGAAACAAGTGTTTTTGAAATAGTGTTGAGTAAAAGTTGACATATTCCAGTCTGTGATTATCATCAACATCCATTCCTTTAATTTTAGGCTAAATAATTCCTAATTTCTGCTTTACTAACTCAAACGTTAGGTATAATTTCCTATAAATTAGGTTTATTGACCATAAATTCCAAAAATAACTGTAAAACTAAAGTTAATAAGTTAGTGTTACGTAGAGTTGAAAACGTCAAAAAAAGTGACAAACATGGGGAGAAAAGCATCAAAAGTGTTGGAAAAAAGGACAAAAATGCAAGAAAAAGTTAAAAACATTGATAAAAAGAGTCAACAAAATTGTTGTTTTTCAATTTTGACGGGGATACAACACACGGGTTAAGATAATTGTTGAGTTTTGGCTTTAACATAAATGTTAACATCCTCTTTTCTTTCCTTTCCAGTGGACTCAGCTGGACTTGTTGCTAACATGACTGTAAGTGTCCATGTTCTCACATGTTTACCTTTCCACTGTAAACAGTGAAACGGGAGACAAATGAGATAATTTCTCATGAAATGATGACCTATATGGGCGTGAGACCTAACCTACAGTACATTGAAAAGGACTTTTTTTTCTTGAAATTCCTTTCACATTTCCTTTTGCCAAATTTGAGAAGTTAACTTTCATATAAATGTGTCTATTTGAAATAAAGATGTTTGTCTGTGTTTTCTGGGGATTTCAGTGTAAGAAGGCGGATCAAAAGATCAAGCCGTACCTGAAGGCCAACCTGCCGAAGCGCCTCCACTTTGCCAACAGCCGGCGCATCGAAGACGTGAACGTCCTGGTGGACCCTAAATGGCTGTTTGAGAGGTACCCGTGTCTGCCCTACATCCATGTTTAGTGGTTTCTTATTTCTATTTTTATTTTTATTTTTATTTTTTTTCATAACGGGCACCAATGGTTCCAAATAAAATACACCATCATGGAAAGCACCAACAACACACAGAAAAGACCAGGCTAACTCTCATGATAACTGAAAATAATACTAAAGTAGTAATAATCAGTTCCTCCAGGTTTTCGCAATGTTGCGATCGTGCCAATTCACGCAAATTTCGCCAATTACGTGACACTGGTGCGACTCACAATTTTGACCAATGACAGGAGTTTCCCACGACTTCAACCAATCCCAGCAGTCCCTCGGGCCAGACTTTGTGTCCGTATGTGACTCTGAGAGCCAATGGCCGAGAGGGAATGAGAACGGGTTGACGTCACACGTACGTCGCCATATTCATTTCCTTGTTTAACGAGACGTGTGTGACTCGAACATCTCACATTCATCAACAAAACGTACAGCAAACGTCGCTGAAGCTGCTGCTGTTTCAAAACAGACTCAGTTCCCCCTGCGACTGACGCACACACACACACAGACACACACACACAGACACACACACACACACACAGTGGATGCGGGATAAACGCGAGATCCTACAGGGTGACATAAATTGAGGACAGCTATGCTCGTTATTGTAAGTCGGGATAGGAAATTAACTAACGATGTAAAGATCAACAAGCCGCTGACATTGATGTTATATTTTGTCTTAAATCCAGCGGCCATTTTCATTTTATACCAACATTTGCAGCATCCTAAGCCTTTTTGGTAAGGTTCTTAAGAAAACTGAGCTTGGAGTAGTGTATTCTCCCCTAAAACAAGTGTCCTTTTAATTTCTAAAGAACTATTAACAAAAAACTAAATAAAAAAAAAATCTCTGTCTTCATTGCAACAAATATACAAAAAACATCGCAACTTTTATGGCAATTCTTTTACCAAATCTCCCGCAACATCAGGCATTTTGGACCGCAACCATCTCAAAAAAAGTCTTCAAAATCCTGGAGGGACTGAATAATAAAGGCATTGCTTTGACCTTATAACAAAAGGACAGTGGACTGTGAGAAGAAACCAGTTTAATTTTCATAATAGCAATACATGGAAAACACGGAAATGGGTAATAAAGCTCTGGTAGGCCCTTTATTTTTGGCATAGTTGGGCATAAGGTCCATAATAGTCTCTCAGCATATTGTAATTCAAGTGGTCTAAGAGGAAGTTAGACTTCTGCACCTTCGCGTGGCTCTGTTTCCAGGCTTTAGGACCTGGTCTGACAGAGCCTGGTCTATAGCTGCCCCCTTCCTCTGGAACTCCCTGTAAGGCAAGGCAGCTTTATCTGTAGAACACATTTCAGCAACAGGGCAATTCAAAGTGCTTCACACAAAATCAGTTAAACAGATGAAACATAGGTACAAACAGTTAAAAATGAAAACATTAAGACAGATAAAACCCGAACCCAGTGGAGACTACCTTCACACTAATTAGTCCGTGTTAGTGCTGCCTTTCGTGATCACCCTCAGTGTCTCTACCCTTCACGACTCTATTTTTAGAGACTCGTTGGACTCTTCTTCACACTAATTAACCAGTCTAGCGCTGCCTTTCGTGTCTATTTACGACACTACACATTCACACTTTTTCTTTAAAGTGCTACACTTTGAGTCTTTCTTTCTCTGTATAACACAACCTTTATACTTATTCCTTTTTCTCTAACAAATTCATAAAACAGATAAAACACAAGTGTCATAACAATTAAAAACTGATAAAACACATGAATAGACAGTTCATGTGTCAAAGTGTGTTTGAGTGTTGCAAAAAGCGCTACATAAATAAAATGCATCAATCTTATTAGATAGTCTAGCTGTGGGGGGGTCATTGGTCATTTCATAATGAGAATATGTTTCTTCACCCCCTCCTGCTCTGCACACTCAGCATTTCAGTATTTATCCCAGACTGATATGTTTATTTTTGCATGTAAAAACCAAAAAAGCTTTTGTGTGTGTGTGTGTGTGTGTGTGTGTGTGTGTCCCCACAGATATCCAGGTTCTCTCACATTCTGCTCTGGCGGTAACCACGGCTACGACAACGACGTTGAGAGCATGCACGTGAGCACTGAGGATCCTTACATTACTCCCAATAATCAGCAGTAATGTCTCCCAAATAGAATGAGCCTCCCTCAGTAATATTAAGAAAACATGTCTCTATCATTGCAATAAATGGCAACCCAACCCGTGTGTAGTTCTATTTAAGTTGTTCCTGAAGTTGTAATGTTTAACCATCTTGACCTTTTGTCCTAAACATGACCCCAGTTGCCGTGGTAGCACTGAAATTGCTGTTTATTCCTCCCTCTTTTCTTGCAGGCCATGTTTGTCAGTTATGGACCCAAGTTTCAGGACAAAACCAAAATCGAACCCTTTTCCAACATCGAGCTTTACAACCTCATGTGTGGTGAGTGGATCGATGTATGGATGCGTCTCAATGAACTTCAGACGCAGATATTTTTTGGGGTTTGTTGTGATTCGGCCAATCAAGAGCTGTCGTCTGCGGTTTAAATGGTGCTAAGCTAATTGCTAAAGAGGGGAAACTCACAGATTTCCATCAGGCTGAAGCGAGTCATCCGGCGGAGTTTTGCCAACCGTACCTGCATCCTAAAAACAACACCATAGAATATAATAAATCTTTATTGTTCTTTGGGCATTCAGACCTACATAACAGATCAAACAAACAGACAAAATCTCAAGCATAGTAAGTAAAATAAAAAAAATGACACAAAAATATCAGGATGAAAAAAGAATACATGTTGTCCTTGGCTCAAATTGACCCATTTTCAGTCAATTAAATGTTTTTTGTCACAAAAAATGGGCCGTTGAAATAAGCACTGAAAATGTCAACGCTAAAAATATCAAAAAGTCGTTGGAAAAAAGCTAAAAACTTCATGAAAAGCATCCACAACATTGAAAAAGTGACACAAATGTTAAAAAAAGCGATAATAATGTTGAAAAAAGGGACAAAATTGTTCTTTTTTTTCATGGTTGACGGGAAGACAACACAAGGGTTATATTCATTAAAATATCCGCTCAGTTTGATTGTCACTTGGTTTGGTTGATGCTACAGATGCTATATGGAATACAAGAGTTTCTTAACCCTTTTGTTGTCTTCCTGTCAACCATGGTCCCTTTTTTCAACAATATCATCGCTTTTTCCAACATTTTTGTCACTTTTTCAATGTCGTTGGTGCTTTTTTTGACGTTTTTTGTGTTTTTTCCAAAGGTTTTTGATTTTTAAAAAAGATATCGACAGCCCAGAAAACTAAAAACGGGTCAATTTGACCCAAGAATAACATGAGGGTTATAAACCCTTTTTACCAGAGGCACTCTGAAGCGCCTCCCAGACTTCAGGAGCTCAAACTGGCTGGAAAGAGGGTGTAACTGCAGTGATTTTCCTAGCCTTCTTCCTCATTCTGTCAGATGTTTTGGGGGGTTTTCCTACTATTTAAGCTTAAGACCCACTGGTGTGGACCACTAAACTATACACTCATTGTTCCAAGCAGACGTAATGCAGATCTCTCCCACTAACAACAACGGGACCCACGGCAGTATGAACCACGTCCTGAGGCGGCCCTACTACACGCCGGCGCCCCCTGCAGAGCAGAGCGTTCCGGCTCAGTGTACGATGGTCAGTCTCGAACCTTCAGACCCCCTGGGATGCTCCTGTCCTGCCGTGGTGGGTACTTTCCACAACATCTTCATTCCTAAACGAGAGAATTGCCAATGACTCCCCAATGACGATACAGTCTATTTACGGCTCCGTTGTGGCAGTTTTACACAGGTGACTGTCACACATGGCTGTGGTTTAAGGGTTAATCATGTGACCGTTCCTTTTAATGTAATTCATGGGTTAGTGTTTAGGGGTTGGGGTCGGGGTTCATGGGTTAGTGTTCATGTGTTGGGGGTTAGGGTTCACGGGTTAGTGTTTAGGGGTTGGGGGTTAGGGTTCATGGGTTAGT
>NC_048420.1:23314333-23327551 GCF_013103735.1 Etheostoma cragini | reverse complement strand
CATGGGTTAGTGTTTAGGGGATAGGGGTTGGGGGTTGGGGTTCATGGGTTAGTGTTTAGGGGATAGGGGTTACGGTTGAATGATCAATACCTTAACCAGCAATTAAACTCCTGTTAACATCATGTTGTAATATGGCCATAAAAACAATAATTTAAATTCAGTTTTATTTAGTGTCATAATAATAAGTCATGGTTGCTTTCCTAACTCTGTATGGACAAATTTAAGGCAATTATTTTTCTTTCCAAAAAAGAGGAACAAGGTTAGTGCAAATCAGGCTCTCTCATCACATTTTCTGAGGTCAGACTCTTGTCTCAGAGGTTACGTCATCCTCCTAAACCTTAAATTACACTTAAAGAGAATAACTGACCTGGAGCCAGTTTCACAATTACACTGCTGATCCGAGAGCCGCATTTCCACGGTAAAAATCTGCCTGTAGGTCAGTGGCACCGTCTCACATAGTTTGGGTTTTTCTTTTGAATATTTCTAAGCATCATTTACCACATGTGTATACCTTTTCTCACAGCTACTGTCAGTAGTGGGTTTTAAAGAGTGACTCCCGTGATTTAACATGTTTCTTTTTTGTTGTTGTGTTTTCATTATGTGTGAAGGTTAGGACATCCTGTCTTTTAGTCAGCAGTGTGGGTCAAGCTACAAAAATGCTCCTACAAGTCCTCCCTATTTCAGTGTTTCCATATCTGTCCTTGAGTGAAACCGAGATATCCCCGCGTTACTTTGCCGGAGTTATTTTCAGTCAAAGCTCTTTCACAGCTACAGGTGATCTCTCACAACTGGTCTCACCAGATGTTGTTTGCTACAGTAGTTTCTCTTTTCCACATTCTTTCCTAGTATTGCTGCTTTCATTTCTAATTTTTCCAGGTAAAATGGCAACTATTTCCATTGCGACTGTTGATGTGTTGTGCTGGATTAAATGCAGCTTGGTTAACCATGTTATAGAGAAGTCTTATTTGACCCAGGGAATTAAAAAAGAGTCAACTAAAGCCCAACTGGTTACTGCAAGCCAAAGTCTTATCCTTGGGAAATCTGCACTAGACTGTGAATTGTCTTTTTTTAGCAGCGAGACAGACACTACAGGTCTGTTTCTTTCATGTCTGGCTAAGAGTTACGAGCCATTAAACACTTCATTGTCAGAATCTTTCTTGACTCACTCACATGTGTGTCCAGGATACAATTTGGGATCTTACTGTTGGTCTATAAATGACTAAATGCCCCTTAAATGAGAGAGAAACGGAGCCAGGACCCACTACTACATATAAAATACACAATTTAGTATAAAAGTTGCACATTAAACTGGGCCTACAATTACACATGGGTGCCCTGAAGCCTTTATACATACATGTATGGTGCATAGAATCCCAAAATATTCATGAAGTTGTTCCAATTAAAAGCATTTATTTTGAAAGCAAAACTTTTGCCTCTAAAGACAAAAGCGAAGTTTCTGTAACTTTCCACGAGGGATGGAAGCTGGACGGGGGGGAAAAAACATGTCAAAGTACACAAGCAGAGCATAGGCAGTGCTAGTGTTTATATTAGGAGACACACCTAGATGTTATGAAAGGGATTTTATTCAACAGCTAGATGGACATCAAGAGCTCATTCTTCACTTTTAATATTAATGCAGTTTATCATATAAATAACAATGCATCAGTGTTTTTTTCCCCACACCTTTTTCAGGCAATTATGCTGTATTTAATCACATTTAATTATGTAAGTTGTGTACTGTGCTAGATTTAAAGATATAACCTCTATTTTGTCTCCATTAATAACATATCTTTTGTTTTCCTCTCTCTCTAGATTGAGAACGCTATCAACAAGCGTCTGAATCTGACAGCAGGAGAAGGTGAGGAAGTGCACGGGCTTTTGTGCTTTCGAGAAACTTCTTCTGGACCCAAAATGTCTCTACGATCTGTAATTTGTCATTTTAGTTTCTAGATTTTTGGATTCTACATCAGTTCCTCAAAACCTTGACACATATCTTTACAGCTATTAGATGCAATGTCCCAACTAAACTCACTTTGAGGACCGTGATTGCACTTCTGGTCTCATTTGTGTCTTCTTTCATGAATTTCTCCACAATTTCACATACATTTTTGACATTTGCATTCTTCTCGCCGCTGATTTCCAGCTTTGTCAACATGCCGCTAATTGGACAATGTATAGAGAAGTGCACTTTTGGTGTTTCAGAGGCCGCGGCAGAGAAGAAGCACCTGCTGTTTGGACGTCCCCGGATGCTGCAGCGGGACCAGAGTTACTGCGTCCTCCGCCAGGAGGGATTCATCCACGCGTACGCCCACACAGCGCTGATGCCTCTGTGGAGCTCCTTCACCGTGGACAAGCCAGTAAGGTTTTTAATTATTAGCCATGATGTCTAGACCATCCACGGTAGACTGACCCCGAACCCCGAGGTTGTGATGAGGACGTTTCTGCTTCTGTAGAAGCCAGAAGTCCGCATGAAATCAAGGTTTAAATCACGATCTTATGGAGAACTTCTACATTGTTTTAATTCCGAAGGCCAAAGGAACTTTATCAGGATGCATAGTGTCCTGATCTATGGTGTATACTTATGCCCCTGTATTTTAACATAGGGGGGTGTATACTTATGCCCCTGTATTTTAACATAGGGGGGTGTATACTTATGCCCCTGTATTTTAACATAGGGGGGTGTATACTTATGCAAGGAAAAATATGTATTTAATTATAATACATTATTCATTTACAAAGAAAATCAGTGTCCTTAAAAGGTTAGATTTTCCCATTTTTTAAATTAAGGTATTAAGCTCAATTTCCAAAATGTTTTTTTATTCCTCTTTTTAAGTAACTTAAGCATGGGTGTGTAAACTTATGCAAGCCCCTTGTAGATAGATGAATAGATAGATAGAAAACAAACTAGATTATTGGACTACTCATCAGATTTCTTGTGACTCGTGATGATTGGATGGCTCCGTGTGAGTCACGATGAGGTATAACAGGTGTCTTTTTTATCAAAATGCAGGCATTTCTGTGGAGTGTTTATGCGTCAACAGTTTCCTGGTTCCAGTTTGAATCATGGGATTGGGGAGTCACCGTAGAGTATAGAGGAAGACCACAGTTACAGCATTTTAAATATCCCGCCCGTCAGTAAAGGGAGAGAAAATAACCAAAGAAATAGAAATGCAGTAGAAGTCAGTCATACTGTGTGTCTTCAGGTTGGCTCTGCATTGAATCAAGCACACCTTTAGTTCCCAAATTCCCATTATAAGATATTAGGGTGTCCGTGCCTCAGGATCAGGGTTCAAAATGAACAAGATGGTCTACCAGCCAAATGGCTAGTCAGGGTTCAGGTTCTACCAGCCACTCAGAAGGCTGGGGTCTGGGTTTCTGGTGCTAATTGAGGACCCTGCTCAGGAGGCAGAGCAGGGCGTGCTTTGCTCACATGGTTGGCGGTTCGATCCCCGGCTCCTAGTGCCCGCGTGTTAAAGGGTCTTTGAGCAAAACACCGAACCCCAAGTTGCTTCCAGTGGCCATCACCAACGGTGGGAATGAGAAGCAAAAAAGGTAGAATTAAATACATTTTTATTATTATTTTAGTCTAGGAGCTGGGCTGGCCACTGATTAAAAACAACAACAAAAATATATTAATAAGTGCTGTCAAACAATTAAGTTATTTCATTGCAATTAATCGCATTAATGTCATAGTTAACTCGCAATTAATCGCACAGTTTTATCTATTCTAAATGTCCCTTGATTTCTTTTTGTTCCAATGATTTTTCTCATTTTAATGCTCTTATCAACGTTAAACAATGTTAAACAACATTGGCATATAACCTACTGCATAGGGCTGGGCCATATGGCCTAAAAATAAAAACCCCTATTTAAAAAAATTAAAATTAAAATTAAAAAAATCCAATATAAGATTTAAATCGATTTTTTTCTCTCTTCCCTTACTTAAAATCAATCTACAGATGACAAAGAAATCGTTCAAGACAAGTTTTATCTGTATTTTGCTTTGAGTCATACACACACACACATACACACACATGCGTTTATGATTATTTATGCCAATTTTGTGGAAATATAAATTGGTTTGAGTGTTTTCTGTATATTTTTTTGTGGGGGGGGGGGAGCTATATATTCAACAACAACCAAACGGATGCCTGTTTTCAGGTATACATACATACATACATACATACACACACACATACAGGTAATTCACTTGTTTTTGCTAAAAGTTCAAAATCATTTTCCCGTTATTGCGCAACCTCGGCCCTATTCTCACCTGTTGCTGAGCAACGTACATTACCATCCCATAGTCTCTTGAATGTAGCAAGCTCCTTCATAGTAACTAGCGTTAAAAACTAGTTGTTCAAGCCGTTTATGTTAAGAAAATAATTAATGTTAGTCCCCGTCTAGGCCAAAAAGAAGGTTAATCTCGCGATGAAAAGAAATTGACGCCATTAAATTGGGGTTTGTGTTAATAACGCCTTTAACTGACAGCACTAAGATTAATGCATTCAATGAGTAAAAGACGACCAAGAGTGATGCGTCTAAAAACTGGAGCATTACAACAGCCAATGGACATGAACAGGGGAAAACCCTTAAAGATCCATAATCTGCAGTGTGTATAAATAAATATCAGGATCACTTTACTGGAAAAAGAAATAAGTTGACATAGTGTCTTAGTAATTGTTCCTATTTTCTACAGACTGTAGCCGAGGTCCAATCGTCAGCTTTCTGGCGCTTTAAGGCACCTCGCCAACTCTTCATCAGCAGATGAAGTTTTCTCAGTTTGTCATGGAGACGGATCTGTTGACATGCCAGCCCCAGTAAATGTTATGATTACATCATCAGAGCAGTTTCAGGACTTAATGGTCCTTGTTGGCTTCAACGCTCAATACCCTTGAACTTATTGAATGATGCATCATGAATACTCCTGGGAAACAGGAAGTGCGTAGCCGCCCTGTGATGTTTTCTCAGCCCATGCGACACACACCCCTCCATTAAAAAGAGAATTTCGGGACCCGGCTGGCAAATTCACAAGCAAACAAATCGACCAACCGAGCTTGAACGTTTTGCGCAAATACATTCATATTTTTTTCAGGGACTTAATTCCAGTGACAAGAAATCACAATCTAGAGACCACAGCTGCTTCATGCTTGTTGTTTCTCCAAACGTTGGCATATAAACCCCCAAAAATGTTGTGGAGTTACTGGGCCAACTGTTGGTTTGAGGCTTATCACTGTCATTATAACTAAAGCTGAGGTTTTCCCATTCTTGTAGATGAACCTGGACCCGTTCCCGTCGGTAACGCCAAACTGTTTGAGGGCCGACGTCCGACTCCCAGCATCACAGAGTCCCAGATGCGATCAGTACAACACCGCTGGGAACCTGACGCACGCCTTCCTGTACCCTCCCAGTACGCATCAGCTGCAACCTCGCACACGAAACCAACACTCAAACATTCACAAAGCCCCGACAAAACCCAGACCTTCACAAACCCCCCGAGTCCACCGGCTCCCCATGCTTTACTCATGAAATACCGGAGCATCTCCAAAAAAGGCGACACTCATTTCCTCTGTCTCTCTGTCACGCGCTTCCACATCAACGCTTAGAAAAGCATTCCACAGTACAAGCGGGATAAGGCCTTCGTTTGAGGAGTTGTGTAAATTCCAGATAATTTCTGTGTTGCAGGTGTTTTTACTCATGACACACCTTATCATCCGATGGCTCGATTTCATCACACGTGTGTTACTTCCCCAGACCTTGCTCATAGCGTCTGCGATGTTTTTCCGGGGCATTTTTAGGCCTTTATTGCCAGATGAAGACATGAAAGGATAAAGAGAGAGAGAGAGAGAGAGAGAGAGAGAGAGAGAGAGAGAGAGAGAGAGAGAGAGAGAGAGAGAGAGAGAGAGAGAGAGAGAGAGAGAGAGAGAGAGAGAAGGGGTTAAGGACATGGAGAAAAATGTCTGCAGGCCGGAGTCAAACCCGCGGCCGCTGCGTCAAGGAGTAAACCTCTATATATGTGCGCCTGCTCTACCAACTGCTAACCTGCCCACTGCTTGCATCATTTAATTCTTTAAAAATATTTTTTCTGTAATTAACTTTCTTTATTTTAGTTTTTTGATATTTTTTGCCATCAGAAAATCACATTATGTTGTAGAATGTCTTTTATAACATGTAGTTTGAAAATATACAAATACATTGTATACGTTTAATTGTCATCCCTTTCCTAAATAACACAAACCCTGTCCTTACCTGTGATGTTCATGGAGTCTATAGTGAGATGCAGCCATGGTCTGATGCAGTGATGCTTGCTTTATCGCAGCACTGTACATCCTGGTAGCAACACTATCACTAGCTCCACCTACCTGCTGCCTGGGAGACAGGAAGTTGGAGAATGGCATTGGAATGGCCGGTTGAATTTTGGCCAAAAGTTACTCAGAAAGCCCAGTCTGCTCTGACTGGTCGATCAAATTCAAACAAAGGCTGGAAAGCTATTGCATTATGACAATACACAAGCGTGCAGGAAGTGATGATTTAATGTAAAGTAATCTGCAGGGCTGATGAGGGGAAGTGGGAACAGGCCGCGAGGGTGTGCTTGATCTGAAATGGTGGGTGGTGAGGAAGTATGTGGCAGAGAAAATAGAGCGTAATAACTACTAAGTTGGCTGGATTTGTGACACTTTCTCTTCTCTGGAAAAGACCTGGATTCCTCTGCTCCGTAGCTCACAGTTTGACATCAAGTAGCACAGGGGCACATTGTAACCACTTCCATCTGTCTCTGTTATGTCACTAATCCCTAATTAGTCAGTTGTTGGAAGGGAAATGTTGGTTTCTACAGAAGTCTCTCTCTCTTGTTAACCTGAAAGTGACATAATGCAGCATGTCAGAATGATTCAAACAGACCTCAATAAGGGCTTTTTATAATACATTTAATACATTTATTCATAGAGCGTTCTCCATCAAAGTGCTTTACAGCAAGAATATAATTTAAATACAAACAAAAATTTAAAAGAAAACAGTAAAAAGTGAATAACACTGTACGAATTAATCAAGGATAAATGAGCATTTAGGACTCATACGCAGCAGTGAATAAGCAAGTCTTAAACTTTGATTTAAAGACCCTAATTGAACATGCCAGTCTGATATCCACTGGAAGAAAAGCCATGATCATACAACTATGATCAGTGTATTTTCAGAAAAAGGGATGACAAATTTACTCCAACAGATGAAAAGAGGGAACGTCTACTTCCTGTGCTGGACACACTGATAGAGGCACATGCATCCTGAGTCGTCTTTTAGTCAGGAAGCTTTACGGTTGGTTTTAAAGAGACAAGAATTATGACACTTGCAGGGCCTAAACAAACCTTTTAAAGGCATTGATCTGCTTCCAAGCCCAGTGAGATGACGCAGCAGAGGGATAGGTTTCCCAAAACTGAAGTTGAGGGTTATGTGCACAAATTGTAAAAACATTTGC
Source organism: Etheostoma cragini (assembly GCF_013103735.1). NCBI lineage: Eukaryota > Metazoa > Chordata > Actinopteri > Perciformes > Percidae > Etheostoma > Etheostoma cragini. Next base: position 23,320,080 of record NC_048420.1, on the reverse strand, counting down.
ATGTAGATTTGGAAGTTGGAAACCAAAAACCTGACTTTTTAGCAAGAAGATTGACACATATTATCATATAAAAGTCCACAGAAGTCTTGTACTAGGCAGATGTACTCCCAAGGCGATTTGAGGTGAGATAAGGAGGTGAAGTCATCCTCCTTGTTGGCGAAATGCCCAAAATGCCTGTGTGTTAATCTGGGTTGTGTGGTTGAATGTGTTAGTTGAGTCAGCCTGAGTCATTGATCCTTTATCTGATTGAATGTATTCTGACCACAGCGCTGAAATATCAGTTCTCCCTAACTGTGATAAATCCATGGAGCTGAAGTAAAAAAACAGATTTGTAATTATGTCTCATTTGTTCGCGCTCCCATGACTTTCATCTTGGATTTATAATCTCATGGGGGGAAAATGAACAAATCACCTGCTGGTGATACCTTCTGTGTTTACACGTTCTATCAAGTTATTCCTGACACCACGTGTTTGTGGTTGTTCTTGCAGATCTGAATGCGACGGCGGACCAGCAGTTCGATGCTCTAATAATGAGTAATGTGGTGCCAATGTACCCCGAGTTCAAGAGTAAGTTACTGGTCGATATCCCGGCAAAAACTAGACTGCACCACTTCCCTTTTTTAGTCTTGAATTTAATCTTCTCTTCTCTCCTCTTTTAGAGATCTGGGACTATTTTTTCAGCACGCTGTTAAAGAAGTATGCCTCTATTTACAACGGCGTTAACGTGGTGACAGGCCCCGCCTTCGATTACAACCATGACGGCCGATACGACACCCCAGAGCAGATCCGGGAGTAGGTTTCATTTTCTTGTTAAACTTTTAAACTTTTAGCCTGACGAGCCAGACCCACATCAAGATGTTCCATCCATCTTCATCCGCTTATCCGGTATCGGGTCTCGGGGGCAGCAGCTCCAGCAGGGGACCCCAAACTTCCCTTTCCTGAGCCAGATCAACCAGCTCCGACTGGGGGATCCCGAGGCGTTCCCAGGCCAGGTTTGAGATATAATCTCTCCACCTAGTCCTGGGTTTTCCCCGAGACCTCCTCCCAGCTGGACGTCCCCCCACCTAGTCCTGGGTCTTCCCCGAGACCTCCTCCCAGCTGGACGTCCAGAGCAACGCTGGTTGGTAGATTAAACTTTGGACTTATCCAGTCAGCAAAACTCTTAACAATTTCTTAACTTTTTTCAGAATGACTTCATAATCAGAATCAGCTTTATTTGCCAGGTTTAAGGACAAATACAAGGAATTTTTCTTTGGAGCATCGATGCTCACAATGTGCTTACACATACATAAACAACCAAAACATACATACTCTACACAAACAATATGGAGGCCTGAGTGCAATGAAGAGTTCAATAAAATTAGTTAAATGTGGAGCATATTGCAAAGGACACAGGGATAAATAGTATTATGTTATGTTACAATATGAAAAGTATGAACATTATGGACAGTTATGTATTAGGTAATGAGAATGATGAATAAATAGTAAGTAATAAGTGAGAAGTGAGAATGGGAATGATGAATGATGAATAATGCTAAATAAGTGGAATAATAAGTGGAACCAGTAACTCCAAGTCTTCCAGAGTCGCGGCCAAAGCCGATTCCAAAGACAATCTTCTTTTTTGTTTTCAAGTAGCAGGGAATTCACGCGGGACCGTCCCAACCCTGCCTTCCTTATGTTAAGCCCGCCCACCGACTCTATCAACGATGTGATTGGCCAGATCAGAATTCGGTTTTTCCAGCTCACACGCCATCGGAGAGTTGCTTGACTGACCTTAGCTGCAGATTACTGGACACTTTGCTGGGTTTCTAGGCCAGATAACATCACCACTTAGACAGCTTAACAACCGTGATTTGTGCTCCACTTTGACATTTTTACTTCATCCACAGGGTTTAAAAGGCAAAAGGGTTGTTTTCTATTCATCCCTGCAGCCCACTCAATACATTTCTCATGAATTCATCATTTGATGTGACTTTCTACACAGTTCTATAATTCGGTATAAAAAAAACAACCAAAAAAACTAGTCATCAAAGTAAGGTTTTGGTTCTAATTTAATCTGAATCTGACTGCTAATCTGAGTCTGGGTCTGACGGACGCTCATGCCCGCATGGCTCAATCTCTCCGATGTGTCTGGCCATGGGGAGGCCCACTGCTGGGTCCACCGGTCCACCAAGCCCCAGCTGTGGTCCTCAGTGAGGGACTAAGAGCAGATGTGTGTTTGTGTGACTTCCAAAGTTTTTATGTGAAATTACCACGTTACAGAAAATATTAAACTTAGATTAGTGTTACTTCCCTAATAACTCTACAGCATAAAACCAGCTTCCATAAGAAATGTTTCCCACCTGAGATGATCTAGACAGTGAGCCGCAGTGGAAGAAGTACTCAGATCCTTTTACTTAAGTAAAAGTACTAATACCACACTGTAAAAATACTCTGTTGCAAGTTAAAGTACTGCTTTGAAAATGTTACTTAAGAAAAAACATGTAAATATCACAGGGAAAAGTACATAAAAGTACTAAATGTCCAAAAATCCTCACATTTTAGAAAAGGGAACGATCCAAACAGGTGAGTGTTTAATGGTTGTTAGGTTCAAAGACTTGAGTGGTAAAATACACACGGACACGGAGTTGCCTTTTATGACTTTGCAAAGTGGGAAAGTGACGAAAAAGCATTCAGCAGTCTTCCAAAACTGTCATTCCCTGCTCAGCTGTTTTATTAAGTGGATGTATACAGAAATGTGATTTACATAATGGGTGTAGTATAAAGTTGTTTAACATAAATGTGGGCTAAAACATCATTGTTTCACATAAATGTGGGTTAGTGGTGCATCATATTATCTGCTATGCTATTGGTTAAAGAGTAACTGGGTGTATTAGGCCGGTTTTAAGGTTACCACAGTTCACTGAAGTATTAATAAAGAAACAATAGCTCATTCACACAGTCACAGCTGCAGATTCATCTAATCTCACCCTACTCTCCTCGTCTCAGGGTTCTTCTTCATTTCTCAAGGTTTCAAAATATTCACATGATAACTTTTAAACAATTATACTTGTTCAGTATTCATATAATAGAACTCTGTTCAGTCTCCACAGTGGTGTAATCACGTCAGCTGGACTTATTAACAGATCATCAAATTTTATGTAAGACCCTGGACAAATTAACGCAGGTTTAGTAAATGAAAAAAACCTGAAGACTTCTCACACTACCGTGTTTTGTTTGCAAAAATCTGAACTTGGTGGTGGAGTAAAAAGTACTCAAATTTTCTCTATGAGGTATAGCTGAGTAGAAGTAGAAGTAGGAAAAGACGAGTGCACGCTACTTAAATTTGTACATAAGTAAATGAACTCAGCTCCATTAACCCACTGACTGTGAGCCGGACCTGATCACCTGACATCTGTGCTGGACCTCACCATTCTTCTTCTTCTTGTTGAATCAGCGCAAACCCCTGTTCAACATCTGGAGGAAAACCTGAACCCTGAAGAAACTAGGCTGCCAGAGCAGCGTTTTTTTTACCTGTTGCTAATGCATGTGTGTTTTTGTGTGACTGCAGGTTTGTGTCCAGCACAAACATCCCGATCCCCACACACTACTTTGCTGTGTTGACCAGCTGCGGGGACTCGGCCCTCCCGGTGGACGCCTGTGCCGGAGCGCTGCAGACCGTGTCCTTCTTGCTACCTCACAGACCCGACAACTCGGAAAGCTGCAGAGTAAGAAACCACAGTGGAGATTTCCCATTTAGGATGACTCTGCACTGGCCCGGGTTCTGACAGTCCTCCTGGTCCTGCCGTCTCACAATGGGCCATTCATTTGAACTGAAACCTTTTGGGTGACTGAGTATGAAACTGGTTTTCCTGTTGACTGCTCCTGAACAAAGCAGCACAGTCGTCTGTTTCTCGGTGTTATGGTGATGATCTTCCCGTTTACTGACACTCACCGGCGCTTCTATCGGCCCTTTGTCCTTTCTTGGTTGAGACTAAATTCCCGTCCAATGCCACTCTGGCTTCCACTTTCATTTTAGGACAGTACTTAGATTTTCTAGAGTCCTGTGTTCCTAAACGATGACAAGTTAGTTAATCACATTCAGGAGGGTTCGTCCCATTTAGCACCATGAATGTGCTTAGGAAATTGTAAATTTAATGGCAATTTTTCACATTCAAAACCACTTAAATCTACTTATTAGAGCCCGTCCGATATATCACCGGGCCCATTTTATCGGCCGATATTCAGCATTTCCCAATCCATCGGTATCGGCATTCATTCAATAATAGAAAAAAAGAAATATACTGTACATCTTTTTTTTTATATTCATTCATTAGAATAATGTATTCTAATTGGACAGACCAGGTGGTAGAGAGACATTAGCACTGTTACCAAGGTGAGAAGCAGCCATAGCAGGCAGGGGCGTGGCCGTCATTTAAAAAGGGGGGACGGACTAAGTTTTAATGAAAGAGCCTCCCAGTAGCCTACATTTTCATTTATTTATTTCCATAAACCGTTCCATATTGTTTTACTGCCCCATCTTGCCCAATGGGAGACCTGCTAACACTGACCTAATGTACGGGGCATACCTCACTGGAGACATTTTGGGCCGTAATATATAGTGGTATAAATTTGGTGGCCTCTAACACACTATTCTATCACATACACTGATCTGATTATTGCAGATTTAAATAATGAGATTATAAAAGGTTTCCTCCATATGTTTTTGTATATGTTATATATTTTATTATTGCATATATCTATACGAGTCAATCTATTGACACAACCCGAGTAACGTGCACGTTGCCTACTTCAAATCAACTCATATATGAAGGAAAATGCAGGAGACATGTCCCCAGTGTCCATCGTGTCCACTTCCCCCTCGCTTGCAGGTACTATATTGCAGTTCTTTTTTCAAGAACAGGAAGCAACAGAAACGCAGCTCTAATTCGGAGACACATCCTCACAAACAGTTCGTTGACTTGTCCAATTTTAAAATGTTGTTTTATTTTGTCTTGACAGAGTTCTCAAGCCGAATCTCACTGGGTCGAGGACCTCATGTGGTTCCATCAATCCCGAGTCCGAGACGTCGAGTGGATCACGGGATTGGATTTTTACCAGGGCAGCAGTCGACCAATCGCAGAGCTGCTGAGGATCAAGACCCGCCCCACAGCCGCCATTCACAGAAAACAATGAAACAGCACTTTTCCACAAGTAAAAACGCCAAGATGAATGTTCCAAATCTGTTGAGTCAGTGGTCCTAAGTTGTGTTATCACTGGACGTCAGGTATCTATTTCCCGATGTTGTTTATTTATTTGCTTTCTTTGCATGATTTATTCCTGCATTTAAGGGGTTGATTCAAGCATAACCCAAAGTTGACAGTACTGGACATTTAGAGCCGTGGTGCTACTGGTCTTAAAATAGTTATTGAGGATCGTGCACTTTTTTTTAAAGCAGGTTAATAAAACAAATAAATCTAATTTGGTCCAAGAGAAAACAAGACCTCCTCTTGGCTCTGTGGTCAGGCTCCAGATAAGCGGACCCCGATGACAGACCGGGCCCGAAACTCAAAACAGTCAGTCACCGCAGATTTTAGACCACCAGAGAACGAAACCAGTTAATCAACCTCATGATTAATTTAAAAAAAACAGGACACAGATCCACAGGGAGGTGCACAGGTTCTCCCCCGCCTGCATTGTTAGATAATGAGGGTGAAAGTAAGGCTTAGATAAGCAGATAAGACCTGAAGATTAACCAGCTGAAATAC
>NC_048420.1:23312967-23314233 GCF_013103735.1 Etheostoma cragini | reverse complement strand
GGGGGAGAGACGGGGTGAATGAACGGGGGAGAGACGGGGTGAATGAACGGGGGAGAGACGGGAGAGAAGGAATCACAGCTGCAGTTTAACCGAGGGATCATCAAAAGTGCCGGATGGCGCGGTAGCTTTCTCTAACAACGTTTCTTCTTCCAGTTGAAACCTACACCTACACCTGCTCCCTTGGTCTGCCTTTTCACCAGCTCATCACTTTAAAGATGGTTTTCCAACCATCCCGTTTGTAGTCCTGCCAACAACTTTGGACCGTCCACTTCCTGCCCACCTGTTCCTCTCCAGCTAGGAGTTGTCCTACTTTGTTTTCAGTATCTGGTTCTGGTTGCTAAAAGTACCGAACTTGCATTAAAAAGCCCCGTGGCATGAACAGCTGGTGTAAATGTCCAAGTAGCTGCTGAGTGACTCACCTGTTTTAGGATTTGTCTTGGCTTGGGGCATGGCTCGGAGGTCATAAAATAAATAATACATGGAATTGAATATAATTCCAGTGTTGTTACAGGTGTCTGAGTTCCTAATTCAACACACTAATTGTGGATAAATGTTTATTTTTGCAAATTTGAGGCACGGGTAAGTGGACAAAATTGACAGACTGCACCAAAGTTCACTGACGTTTTTCAAGTTTTTTCAATTTTTTTCAATTTTTTTCAGGTTTTTTCAGTTTTTTTCAGGTTTTGCACAAACTTAAAATGTACGTCATCAGAAATATTCAAAAATGAATGGTAGACATATCGGCTTCATGGCATGTTTCACGTTCATTCTACATCCTTAAAGTATCTTTTCATGATTTCACAACTTAAGATGTCCGACATTCTAACAAGCGCTTGCAAAGACTCTCACATTTAAACAGATTAGACACATTTAAAACCCAGTGCGGCTGCAAAGGGCCAGAAAAACGACATGTTTGTCAGAGCGTAGCCAATCGGCTGGCGTATGACAGCGGGAACAGTCCTGGAAATGCCATTGGTCAGTCAGATACTAACGCTCACTGTACAGCTGTCCCACTCCAATATCAGGTCCACTGCAAGAGGTTTATGTGATCACGTGGACCACATGCAAAGCCCAAAATCTGGAATCCCTGCTCCCTGTGTCTAGATGTGACCTTTCTAGCACGTGTTGGCTGCTCAGAGTACTTCATCTGCACATCACAACAAAGCAAGATAAAAAAACTAAAAACAAATGAAAGATGCTTGATATTTGTTAATGTCTCTCTCTCTCTCTCTCTCTCTCTCTCTCTCTCTCTCTCTCTCTCTCTCT
>NC_048420.1:23311545-23312867 GCF_013103735.1 Etheostoma cragini | reverse complement strand
TCATGTTGTCCTCATGTTGTCCTCATGTTGTCCCCATGTTGTCCTCATGTTGTCCTCATGTTGTCCTCATGTTGTCCCTGTGTTGTCCTCATGTTGTCCTCATGTTGTCCTCATGTTGTCTTATATCAATGTTCTTTTTAATTCCCCAAAATAACATGATTGATTCCACACAACGCTCTTTGCCAAGTACACATCTCTACTTTCATTAATTTTGGGGCGTCTTATTCAATTTTATAGCTATGTGTAAAACAAATGGAAGTGTTTTTGAAATAGTATTGAGTAAAAGTTGACATATTCCAGTCTGTGATTATCATCAACATCCATTCCTTTAACTTTTAGTCTCAATAACTTTAGTCTTCTGCTTTTCCAACTCAAACATAAGGTATTATTTCCTATAAATGAGGTTTATTTACCATAAATTCCAAAAGAAATTGTAAAATGTGTTATGTAGGGTCAAAAAAGGATCAATTGTGTCAGAAAAAGTTAGAAACATTGATAAAAAGCATCAAAAAAAGTGTTGATTTTTAATTGTGACTGAAAGACAACACAAGGGTTAATCATGTCGCCGTCCATGATACTACGCCAACGTCACTGCCATCAAGCGAGTCGTCTTGTAGTGGTGCGGAAGAGCAACGTCTAGTCCCATCCGATCAGTGTCCACTGAAATTATTAGAAACTAAAGTAACGAGCCAATTTAGTAAAACGTAAGGAGTAGAAAGAACTGATATTCGTGTAAAAAATGTAAGGAGTAAAAGTAAAAAAATCGGCACTAAAATAAATAGTAAAGTAAAAATATCTTAAATCTCTACTGTATTTGTGCTTCGTTACTTTCCATCTCTGATTCCTGGGCATGGCCCTCCACCGGGGTCGGGTCATTGAACCCACCAGTCCGGTAACTAGGCTACCAGGATGGGTTTAGTCACTTTGTTTAACCCTCATGTTGTCCTTGGGGTCAAATTTGACCCTTTTTCAGTTAATTGTTGATTTCTTTGTCACGAAGAATTGGCCGTCAAAATAAGAATTACATTAAAAATATCAAAAAAACATACAAAAAAAGCGGCCGCAACGTTGAAAAAGTGACAAAAATGTGGGAAAAAGTGACCATGGTTTTTCATAATTGATGGGAAGACAACATGAGGGTTGAGAAAAGAGGGTTCTGATGAGTGTCCATGATGATGAACTGGAGGAGCTACTGTGGCGGTCGCTATCTGCTCTGAACCGGTTCAGCTGAAAATGAACGGCGGACTCAAGGGGACGGGGGAGAGACGGGAGAGACGGGATGAATGAACGGGGGAGAGACGGGATGAATGAACGGGGGAGAG
>NC_048420.1:23309089-23311445 GCF_013103735.1 Etheostoma cragini | reverse complement strand
ACAACATGGGGACAACATGAGGACAACATGAGGACAACATGAGGACAACATGGGGACAACATGGGGACAACATGAGGGTTAAAAATGACAAAACCATTGTGATATATCACATTTATTATTATTAGACTCTTTGTTCAAAGATTTGCTAGCTGTCAGTTCATTTTCTCATTCTACTTTTACTTTTACACACAGGTAAATATCCGAGCTTGTACTTTTACTTGAGTAAAGAAGTTAAATGAGTACTTCTACTTATCTGCATCTCTGCAGGAATTTATGCTGCAGGGTTGCTGAGTGGATTTAGAAGCAGACACCACAGACACAGTGGTGGTGGGGGGGGGGGGGAGACACACACACAGACACACACACACACACACACACACACACACACACACACACACACACACACACACAGGACTTGGAAAGAATAGCTGTCCACATGAGAGTATCCGATGAGGCCCATATGTAAACACAGCGCTGTAGGTGGTCTCATGGGACCAAAGACATTGTGGTGATGGGACGTTAATAGATTCCTGACTGTGTCCGTTTGTTGGAAAATTAAGACTTCTCTGGAGAAGGAGACCCCCTTTTATTTGCCTTGCGGTTCCGTCTTGCATGCTGAAGGACCTCTTTTCAAAGAGGTTGTCACAAGACCTCCCATAACAAGGCGGAGCCAAGTCAAGTTGGGACAAGTGTTCCCTCTCTTGACAACCCGAGGTGGAAAGCAGGCGGAGCAGAACAAAAACAGCCACAAGTGAAAAAACACAGTCACAAAAGGAGGATGTAATGATGTCATCCGGTCATCTTCTTCTGATAAGTGTCCAGATCCAAGGCTTGTTTTGTAGATTGGAAGTAAAAGTACAATTTTACAAAGTACAAAGTACCTGAGGCAAAAGTTCTCATTATGAACAATCCTGACTTACATGGTTATAATATGGCATCCTGTATATTATAGACAGTATATACTGTCTATAATATACAGTATATACTGTATATTATAGACAGTATATACATATAAACACTGATGGGTTACTTGGGTGAGGATAATTGAGCATAACATGTTACTGGTGCAACATTTACTGACCACTGCTCTGCATTGAAACCATCATAATGATCCCACTCAGGGATCAGGCTGCTAATTATTTGCCCAAATGAACCACTTTGCCTTAAAAGTGAGCAGAAGATAAAGTTACCAAGGAAATTTACCATGAAGATGGATTTTCTACAACGCTAGAATATGATGCATGAATATCTCTTTCACTCCGTTTCTCCCTCCCTCTCGTGGGCTAAAGTATACATTTTGATTGGTTTCAGTTTAGAGTAATAGTTCGTAAAAGCGTATATTTAGACGAGTCGGTCCGATATTACCTGCCACGCTTTTTATCACGTTTTTATAGTTTTCATGGAGGACAAGTGTCCTTCTTTACATCTTTATTGCATGACCCCCCCCCCCCCCCCCCCCCCCATAACAATGAGGCGCCAAGTCAAGCTGGGACAAGTGAACTAACTAATTAAAGCTGCTGGAGTCCACACCATGTGAGGAGGTTATGAGAGGTTACGAAGCAATACTTCATCTCAATGCATTCTCATGAACGGCTTTGTATGATTTAGTAAGAATTCATATGGTATTCTATGAAATTAGGCGATCAGGTGACGCCGGCCACACAGCTCCTTGAGCTTTCACTCGTATCTGCGGCTGTTGATAGCAACAGTTAACTCTCCTGTGGTCCTCGGGTCGAATCTGACCCCTTTAAGAAATGTCTATATCCGAAATATAGGTTTCTTTTTAGCCAAATTACCAAAAAAAAGGATTGGATTCCTTACAAAGCTCTTTGCAAATACAATTGATCACTTTCATTCCTCGGATCTTAACTATTCGTCAAATTAATTCAGAATTTCTGCTTTTTTAACTCAAATATTAGGTGTAATTCTATATAAATAAGGGTTATTGACCATGAATTCTGACCATGAGGTTTCAGGACACTTTTCACAGCAGACCTTGTTCACAGGTGTAACTAATGACAGTAACGATGGCTCCAGTCTATTTAAAGCCTAACACAGGTGATCTGGCTGATTGGGACTCTTTCCAGGACTGTGTGGGGGTGTCGAGACCTCCTGTTGGCTTCTGGTCAAATTTGACCCCTTTCCAAAATGTTTCTATACCAGAAATTTGGGTTTCTTTCAAACAAATTGTACAAAAAAGTAATATGGATGGTTCCCAACAACGCTCCTCACAAGTTAAATAAATAATCAGTTCATTACTTTCCTTGAATTTAGGTGTTTTTTTTGTCATTTTTATAACATTTGGAGAAAAAACTATTTGTAAAAGATCTTTAAAAAAACTTTAAAAAAGAGAGAA
>NC_048420.1:23300982-23308989 GCF_013103735.1 Etheostoma cragini | reverse complement strand
AAAAAGTAACGTGGATGGTTCCCAACAACGCTCCTCACAAGTTAAATAAATAATCAGTTCACTACTTTCATTGAATTTAGGTGTTTTTTTGTCATTTTTATAACATTTGGAGAAAAAACTATTTGTAAAAGATCTTTAAAAAAACTTTAAAAAAGAGAGAAAAATTTCAAAGTGACAAAAATGTGAAAAAATGTCAAATAAAGTGACAAAAATGTGAAAAGATGCCAAAAACGACAAATGTAAAAAAAAAAAAGTTTAAAAATGTGGGAAAAACCCACGAAAGTCTCAAAAGGCTCAGAAAAAGTGACAAAATCATTGGGTGAAATCCACAAAAGTTTCGAGAAAGACGACCACAACCTTGAGCAAAGGGTTTTTCTTTTAAAATTTGGACTCAGAAAAACTAAAATCGAGGGTTAATTGATTGATTGACATCTTCCTGAGTCTCTCCATAGCATGGTTGCACCTGTTATAGCGGGACAAATCCCAGATTCATCATTGTAATTGCTAGATCAGATGTGTGATCCAACCCCCCCGCCCACCTTCCCCTGGAGCAGAGGGCTAATCAGCCAGCAGTACTACATGGACCGGTGTTGGTGTTGCAGTGGGCCGGCGTGCACCGCACCGGATCTCAAAGCAGCCAGATGGACATGTAGTCCCTGACATGGTCGGTTGGAGCCAGATGTCCAAAACAAACTCCCAGTGTTTGTTGTCTGATAGTTGCACTGGTAACGCTTCTCTCACACGAAACTCTGTCAATACAAGAGGTTAAAACTGGTGCAGGTGCAGGCGGGGGGGGAGATTGCACAAAAAATCTAAACAATCTCAAGCCTTTTTTCATCCGGAGCTACAAACTGGTCTGGTTAAGACCCTGAGACGTGACTGGATGGCTGTGAAATCTGGTACAGACGTATATTGATGACTGACTTGTAATTAACTTTAGTGATCCCTTAACCTTCATGTTGTCCTTGGGTCAGATTTCAGTTCATTTTTATGTTTTTGTCCAAAAAAATGGGCCGTCGAAATAAGATCTGAAAATGTCAACATTAGAAACATCAAGAAAAGCATAAACAACACTGGAAAAAGTGACAAAAATGTGGGGAAAAAACGATGATTATGTTGGGGAAAAAATGACCAAAATGGTTGTTGGTTTTTTTCATGGTTGATGGGAAGACAACGAGGGTCAAGAATAACAAGGGAAGACAACGAGGGTCAAGAATAACAAGGGAAGACAACGAGGGTCAAGAAAAACAAGGGAAGACAACGAGGGTCAAGAAAAACAAGGGAAGACAACGAGGGTCAAGAAAAACAAGGGAAGACAACGAGGGTCAAGAAAAACAAGGGAAGGCAACGAGGGTCAAGAAAAACAAGGGAAGGCAACGAGGGTCAAGAATAACAAGGGAAGGCAACGAGAATTTGCGACGTCATCCCGCTAGCTTGAGAGCAGCATGGCTCATCTTGCTCCAATAACAACCTTCACAAAGATTCCTGTTGTGTGTGTGTGAGTAAGACGGAAAGTAAAACAAAAAAACCTAAAACCGGCAGACCCTCTATGTGAAAAAAGGGATGAATCGAAGCTGAAGGCAGCTTGGAAAAACAGGTGAAGTCACAAAATGAGCATCATCTTCTCAGGAGTGTCCAGATCCAAGGCCTGTTTTGTGGAAGTGGAAGTACAATTTGAGCATAAAATGTACCTGAAGCCAAAGTTCTCATTATGAACAGTCCCTAATTACATGGTAATAATATGGCATACTGTATATTATATACAGTATATACTGTTTATGAAACATACTTATAGGTTACATGAGTGAGGAAAAATGACCATGAAATGTTATCGTGTGTTTGCTAAAATTACATATGTATATACAGTATATGTATGTATGTATGTATGTACAGTATATGTGTACAGTATGTATATGTGTATATGTGTACAGTATGTATATGTGCATATATGTACAGTATGTATATGTGCATATATGTACAGTATGTATATGTGTGTATATGTACAGTATGTATATGTGTGTATATGTACAGTATGTATATGTGTGTATATGTAGTCTGTATATGTACTGTATATATGTGTGTATATATATATATTTTACTTCATGTATTTTTTAAATTACTGTTACGTAAAGTTGAAAACATCAAAGAAAGTGACAAACATTAAAAAAAAGCATCAAAAGAGTTGAAAAATTGTAGAAAAACGTAAGAAAAAGTTGTAAGAAATCAATTAAAAAGAGTCAACAAAAGTGTTGATTTTCAATTTTGACAGGAAGATAACACGAGGGTTAATCAAGCTTCTAGCTAACGCTAGGCTTACGCTAGGCTAACGCTAGGCTTACGCTAGGCTAACGCTAGGCTAAAGCTAGGCTAACGTTACCGGCTGTCAGGTGGAAAAGATGTTCTCAGTCTCAGTTCTAAGTCTTTGCACTCAATGCAATTTCTTGCTATTGGTATGAAAACGTTTTCTCTCAAAAATCTTTCTTTTCTCCTAAAATGCTTTTTTGCTATGAGCGTGATAACCTTTTCCTCTCAAGCATATTTGTCTTCTTCTCTCAGATCATTTATTTTCTCACATGCAATAAAAAAACCAATCCAGCTCCGTCCTCACGCGATATCCATTGTGTAAAAGGCCCACGCTATCAGTGATTACAACCTCATCATGTAGTAAATGCTGCCTTGCTTCTAGGAAAGCCCCAGAGTCAGGGATCTAACTCATCCTCATTTACCGCTCCACTTGTTTGGTTTTTAGCGACGTTTACACTCATTAAGGTCATGTATAAATACGTATACTGGTACATTCTTTCCGTTGTACACAAATCCTTTCAATGACGACAGTAGGTGTTGTTTGCTTTGACACAACACTTGTTTGCTTTTTAGTGTGCAGCAGCAATAAACTACAGTAATTATGATTTAAAAACCAAATAAAAGCTGGCAGACGGATACGATCGGAGCTATTCATATCCCTCATGTCATCCTCAGGTCAAATTGACCCGTTTTCCTATATCAATGTTGTTTTTAATTCCCCAATATAACATGATTGATTCCACACAATGCTTATTTGGCATGTACACATCTCTACTTTCATTAATTTTGGGGCGTCTTATTTAGTTTTATAGCATTTGGAAACAAATTAAAGTGTTTTTGAAATAGTATTGAGTAAAAGTTGACATATTCCAGTCTGTGATTATCATCAACATCCATTCCTTTAATTTTAGTCTAAACTATGGTTACCTGGTCCTCAGATCTCTGCAGGGTAAATCCAGACAGCTAGCTAGACTATCTGTCCAATCTGAGGACTATGGTTACCTGGTCCTCAGATCTCTGCAGGGTAAATCCAGACAGCTAGCTAGACTATCTGTCTAATCTGAGTACTATGGTCACCTGGTCCTCAGATCTCTGCAGGGTAAATCCAGACAGCTAGCTAGACTATCTGTCCAATCTGAGGACTATGGTTACCTGGTCCTCAGGTCTCTGCAGGGTAAATCCAGACAGCTAGCTAGACTATCTGTCCAATCAGATCCTTCTGTCCCACGACTAAAACAACTTTAGAACGTACACGTTCCACCAAAACAAGTTCCTTCCCGAGGCGATTTAGCAGCATTACCGTGGCTCCATGCGGAGCTTAGCCCCGCCCAACACGATTCTGATTGGTTTAAAGAAATGCCGATAAACCAGAGCAGGGTTTTCTCCCATCCCGGAATACCGTGTGGACCATAGCCAGACCAGCTCCTCCACAGCGCTGTGGAGGAGCTGGTCTGGCAAAGCAATGTGAATATGAGCTGTAATTGCTGCGCCCTAGCTGTTACCATGTCAACAAATGACTAACAATCACTTTTTGTGATGTTTTACGTGGTTTCTGAGGATTTGGGAAGTATGAAGTACTGGGAGGGGAGATCTTCTGACGCACTGTACAAACAGCGGCTACAGAGCACCAAGTGGTCCCTTCAGACCTCCACCCAGCCCGGGAAGGAGCTGGAAGGGGAGAGCGGATCGCCGTCAGTGACCAAACACACCATGTATGAACTTATGGATCCTACCAAAATTAAATAATGCTGTAACCATGGCTACAGACACAGGCTTGCCTGAAAGGCATCATTTTGACGACATGTCGCGACGTGTTTGCAAACCGGTTTCCTCTTCAAACTTCATGCCGGGTAATTCATCGTTTATTTGTTTTGCCCTGGCTGTTATCACGGCAACAGCTCCTCTTCCTAAATTCACAGACAGTAAAAAATTTAAATGAGGGATTCTCCCTGACATAACATGCTTTACGACACTATAAAATATATATTATTGACCGAAACCTGAGAAGAAATGCTAACATGCACGCCATAATAATGCTTTTATGCAGAAATAACGTTTCCGTCGCTTTTATTGACCCCTTGACCTTCCTTTATTCAGGGAAGGGTCCCTGGGAGGCAGCCGGGGATCACAATCACACACATTGAGACCGGGAAGCTGCCCCCAGTCTGGCACCTGGAGCGGTTATGGGCTTAAGGGCCGTGCTCAAGGGCACGTCAGTAGGGGTGATGAGGGAGACCAAGCGCTGCTCTTTCACTTTCCCCACCCAGATGTTATCCTGTTGGTCTGGGGGTTGAACCCAAGACCTCCCGGTCACAAGCCGTCTTCTCTAACTTTTAGGGGAACCACTGACTCTGTTCTGGAGGTATGAAGCCTGGCAGACAAGGGCCCAGTCCCGAAGTCCAGACTCATGGACTCACGGACTAACGGATTCACGGACTCACGGACTTTGGTGCATGTTCTCGTGGAATTCGTAAGGCTTAGGTTTGACCCAATGTTGAATTTCAAGGGCGTTAGGGTTTGAGTCCGCACTCAGCGAGCCCCTCCCGTGAGTCTGCAACCAATCCTATATAACCAAAAGGAATTACCCTCAGTTCAAAGCGTTTACCGAGGACCCCATAGGGGAACCCGGAAACAATGGAACCAAAACCAAAGGGATTTGGTTTTCTGCGTTAGTTTTTTACTGGATTGTCTTTTTGATTGCACATTTCTCATGTGATCCCTGTGAGAAACCAGGGTGTAGTCTACGTGATAGGCAGGTTTACGCAGTGTACCCACTAAGAAAGCTCCATGATTTCACTAAACCTTTTAAAATGCCCAATGACACGCAACAGCACATTTACCAATATAACTCTGATATATTTTGAATTGTCGTCTGGGTTTTTCTTCTTCACGCAGGCTAAATAAAGGTACATGTATGTCTGCCGTAAATTGGTGCAATACAGTGTATCCAAATACAGGAAATAAAGTCGTTGATGCTCAAAACTTCCCTGGGGGAGCCCCCCCCCCCTCTGCTATGATATGGCCCCCCTTCCCCAAATGCAGATTCTGGCCATTACACAGTAGAGTACACCCATTACAGTACACTAGACTACACCACTGCATTAAACCACAATAAAACCA
Organism: Etheostoma cragini; assembly: GCF_013103735.1. Taxonomy (NCBI): domain Eukaryota; kingdom Metazoa; phylum Chordata; class Actinopteri; order Perciformes; family Percidae; genus Etheostoma; species Etheostoma cragini. The sequence continues at coordinate 23,303,565 of NC_048420.1, read as the reverse complement.
CATATGATATTGATCCCCTATAAACTGCCCAATTATACAATTTTACATATTTTAATCTACAAGGGGGGGGGGGCACATGTCTGGCTTGTGGCACCTTTAAAACATTTAATATAGTCACACAAGTACATTTTTGTTATTTTAACCCTTGTGTGGTCGTCCCGTCAAAATTAAAAATCAACACTTTTCTTACGTTTTTGTCCCTTTTTTTCAACACTTCTGATGCTTTTTGTCAACATTTGTTAACTTTAACTTTAGTTTTACAGTTATTTTCGGAATTTATGGTCTATAAACCTCATTTATAGGAATTTATACCTACTGTTTGAGTTGGAAAAGCAGAAATTAGGAATTATTGAGACTAAAATTAAAGGAATGGATGTTGATGATAATCCCAGACTGGCATATGTCAACTTTTACTCAATACTATTTCAAAAACACTTCAATTTGTTTTTCAAATGCTATAAAATTGAATAAGACGCACCAAAATTAATGAAAGTAGAGATTGTGTGTGGAATCAATCAGGTTATTTTGGGGAATTAAAAAGAACATTGATATAGGAAAACATGAGGACAACATGGGGACAACATGAGGACTACATGAGGACCACATGAGGACCACATGAGGACAACATGAGGACAACAGGAGGACAACATGAAGACAACATGAGGTTATAATTAACTAAAGGTATGTGCACCCATAGAATAACAGCAGTGATGTCCTTCGCCCACAAGGTGTCACCAGCCAGTTTCCCACTAACGAACGTAAACACACCTCAGCATGGTCAGAGGTGAAATTAGTAACAGGTAGGATGACTCAGCGCTACTCTGCTTCTGCTGACTCACTGTTCCCAGCTGTGTGGACTTGCAGGTGTGAGTTATACTAGGGGCTCTTTAAAAACACACTCCCGGTTTAACCGGTCTGCTGTCTCAACAGGTCCACGTGTCCCAAAGAGGACGGAGGATCCCAGGATCCCCTGGTGCTGGGGTCCGAAACCCCGATGGGTGGAGAACGGGTACAACACAGCGTCCTTCACGTTGTTCTGATGACATGAGACAAAGGGGGACACATGGGGACGTTTAAAAACTACCACTAGAAGTCGCCAAAGACTTCTCTGCAGATGTGGAACCAAACTGACCCACATTAACCGGTTGCCAACAGCAACAGCAGCTGGAACACACTTTACTTAATATGAAAGCGCGTAGCCTCACCATTAAATCGGATTAAACCATTTTTAGATTTACTTTGGAAACTATCCCTAAACACCCTAAACTATCCCATTTTCCAGCAAGATTTAGCCCATTTCTAGACAAAATAACATCATTATAAGATGCACAAACTTATTTCTCATTTTAGGAACAATAACTAAATGCATTACAATTGAATGTAAAAGAATATTTACTATAGATGACTAATATTGGATTGGGAGTATTGTAATTCATACAGTACTCGCCCATTTCATGGCAACCACCTGTAATAATGCAACTATACTACTAAATACTACTACAGCTATACTAGTAATACTACTTCAGGTATTACTCCTCCTGTTGTCCTCCTTTAATGAGTTTAACATCAGACATTTGTGTTTCTTTCAACCAAACTGTAAAATAAAATAACATAGACGGTTCAGAACAACTTAAATACATGATCAGTTCACTGCTTGCTTTGAATTTGGGTGTTTTATTCAATTTTATAGCATGTAAAGAAAAGGTTATAATAGAACGTTGAAAAACATACGACCAAATGTCAAAATCATTAAAAAAAGGGACAAAAACTTGATAAATGACGTAAAACTTGGACAAAAAGTGACGAAAACTTGATAAATGACATAAAACCTGGACAAAAAGTGACAAAAACTTCAGAAAAAGTGACAAAAACTTGATAAATGACATAAACTTGGACAAAAAGTGACAAGAACGCCTCGATAATCCTTAAAAAGTCAGGAAAAGTGGGAAAAGCTTTAAATATATATATATATATATATATATATATATATATATATATATATATGGACAGAAACTTTAAAAAAACGTTGTTAAAAAATATGACCCAAAACGTTGGAACTAACGTAGGAAATGTGTTTGTTTTTTTATGCTTAACCCTCATGTTGTCTTCGGGTCAAATTGACCCAATTTCAGTAAATCATTTTTTTTTTTTTGTCACAAAAATGTGTAATCACGGAAAATGTCAACATTAAAAATATCAAAAATCATCACGAAAAGCACAAAAAACTGTGAAAAAGTGACAAAATGTTGAAAAAAAGCGACCAAAATGTTGTTTTTTATCATGATTGACGGGAAAAACCACACGGGTTAATCTTTATTAACCAATTTTAGAATAACTCCAATCTGACAAGCACAGCTCCTCTTGAGTGGGATGGATGACTTTTGGTCCCAAATTCATCATTTAAAATTAATTGTTATTCGAGGGACAGAGGTGACGCATGTGTCATGCGGTGGATCTGAAAGTCCTGCACGTCTGTCACGTTAAAATAACTATGAATACTTCCGTACATTGACAGAAATGTCATTACATACATCGGGGATGACTCATAAATACCTCTCAGGGAACTCCCAACGTCTTCTAGCC
>NC_048420.1:23299452-23300882 GCF_013103735.1 Etheostoma cragini | reverse complement strand
ATTTCATTCATTGTGGGGTGGCTCATACAATTTTATAGCATTTGAAAACAAATGGAAGTGTTTTTGAAATAGTATTGATTAAAGTTGACATATTCCAGTCTGTGATTATCATCAACATCCATTCCTTTAATTTTAGTATCAATAATACCTAATTTCTGCTTTTCTAACTCAAACATTAGGTATAATTTCCCATAAATGGGGTTTATTAACCATAAATTCCAAATATTACTGTAAAACCAGTTAATAAGTTAGTGTTGTGTAGTGTTGAAAACGTTGAAAAAAAGGGTTAAAAAAGGGACAAAAACGTAAGAAAAAGTTTAAAACTTCAATTTTGACGGGAAGACAACACGAGGGTCATACTTAACGTCTCCTAAATATATTCTTGTTGGGGTTTTTTTGTTTTTTTAAACGTGCTAAATCAAATGTAAATGTGATGCTAGTTGCAGCTGTTTGCCTCCGTGGGGCAGTAAACGTCCTAAAATCCTCCTGCTGTAATGTGTGTGTAGTGATCAGCTGTTCTCCTAAAACCTTCTCAAATGAACAGAAATCAACAGCACGGCTTGTCTTCAGGTTAGAGTGGAGATCCTGACCTGGTACGAGTCTAATCCATTAATCCGTTATATTCCTAATTTAAAGGGAACGTGCAGGCTTTGGTGCGCGGGGAGATTTGGGACGGCTTAACAACTAAATAGACTTCAAGTTGTTCTAAATAAACGCATCTGAAACCATGTTTTCATCTAAATTAAAGTAGTTGCTGAGTCAGAGTAGTTTTTGAAATAATGTTGCAAGCAGCAATCAGAGTTGCCACAGTAGGATGCCAATATACTGCACTGGAGCATTGTGGGAAATGGAGTCAAGTCAATGAGTTAACAGACAGTAAGGACATGTAATAATGTGTTTCTCTGACAGGTCTTAATGGCGTCAAAGGGTCAAAACTGAGACACTTAACTGGATTGTTAGTCTGTTGTCTGGGTTATCATAGATAGATAGATAGACAGAGAGATAGACAGACAGACAGACAGACAGACAGACAGACAGACAGACAGACAGACAGACAGACAGACAGATAGATAGATAGATAGATAGATATTATTCTTCAGAGCAATCCAACGAATAATTCAAATTAATCCTGGACTCCCCTTTGCTTGACACTGTGCTGCTGATCCCTAATCTCCCTTTACATTAAAACCTGGAACTGTTGTGAACTAGTTGTGATGGAGACTTCCAGCCCTCCCTGTACCCTCCCTGTTGTCCCATTAACGCAGCTGCGGCAGCGGCAGCGGTAGCGGCAGCGGCAGCGGCAGCCTACCTTTGGTCAGCGTCTGTTGTCCGGACGCACACTCGCTGTGGCGGACGCACATGTCGTACTTCTTCTTGAAGTAGTATCCCTGTTTACACTGACACCGGCAGTTGCTGTCGGCGGTGCACGC
>NC_048420.1:23296561-23299352 GCF_013103735.1 Etheostoma cragini | reverse complement strand
GTGTCAGATCTTCTAACATTTGTGTTTTCCTACCGTCAAAATAGAAAATCGACACTTTTGATGATGCCTTTTAGTGATTTTTAAAAACTTTTTCTGACGTTTTTGTCCCCTTTTTTTAACACTTTTGACGCTTTTTTCAATGTTTGTCACTTTTTTTGACGTTTTCAACACTAAGTAACACCGAATATTAACTAGTTTACAGTTATCTTTTGAATTTATAGTCAATAAACCTCATTTATAGGAAATTATACCTAATGTTTGAGTTAAAAAAGCAGAAATTAGGAATTATTAAGACTAAAATTAAAGGAATGGATGTTGATGATAATCACAGACTGGAATATGTCAACTTTTACTCAATACTATTTCAAAAACATTTCCATTTGTTTTACAATGCTATAAAATTGAATAAGACGCCACAAAATTAATGAAAGTAGAGATTTGTACTTGGCAAAGAGCGTTGTGTGGAATCAATCATGTTATTTTGGGGAATTAAAAAGAAGATTGATATAGGACAACATGAGGACAACATGAGGGTTAAAGGAGCACTTTGAGTTCCTGCACGGTTTCAGCACAATTTAATTGTTATCTCATACCAGAGGTGTCTCTCCTTAATCCACTAGCTGCCCGCCCCCTGAATACACAAAAACATACATTAAAACCTGGTCTTGGGAGACAACACAGGAGTCATAACATCAAATAAACACTAGAGGCACAGGCTGTGCACCAAAATACAACAAACCACATCCCAGCCAATCACCACCAAGATGGTTGGGGGAGGGGTGGGGGTCAGCGAAGGCCGATTTACAGCCGACACATCCGAGCTTGCCCGCTTTAATGTGACGTAGATCTCGGTGGCGCGTTAGGATTTTGAGTGGGTCCACAGGGGCCCACCACTCTATTTGTTCCAAGCCTGAACGAGCTCGAGGGGAACCGGATGCCAGGACTCTCAGAGTGACTTCAAGTCTCTCTTGTAAACTAAATGGTTTAAGATGAGGTATTTTATTGCGAATGACAGGCTTGATCCGACCAAGTAGGTCAACGGATCGAATCCAAACATTGTCGTTACACTGTCAACGTGTCGCCAAAATGAATGGCAGTCAATGGGATGCTAACTGCGGGTGATGGCTTTGAAGCATGGGACATCCGTTTAGAGAGGAGAGGCTTACTCCCTTGGTTCTTATTACCCAACCTGGCTCGAATGTCATACTCTCCCTATGCTGGTATTTCTAATTTAAACCAGAGGACTTTGCGGCAGTGATTTTAACATTGTTAATGATGTCAAACGGATGTAGTTTGGTTAGGTGTAGGCCCAAAAACGACTTAGTTAATGCCTGTAAAAAGGTTAAATGCAGGTTTTCTCCCTTTATTCAATGCAAGTCCAAACTGTAGAACAAGCTTGTCAGTCTGTAAATTAAAATTACATAACTATAAACATCTATGGGTCCTGACTTTGGACTTAAAAGTTCTGTGGCATCTGTTATTTTCCTCAAACTGCCGTCCCCCATCCTGCTGAAAACCTCTTCCTCTACAGCTAATTAACTTATGTTTAATCAACTATGGGGACGCCCTGATAGCTCAGTTGGTAGAGCAGGCGCCCCTATGTGGAGGTTTACTTCTGGACGCAGCGGTTATTGTTGGTATTTGTCTCCATCACACATCGTCTTGGGTGGTGCTACGCCGGGTGGAGCAACGGTGACTCTGCAAAAGAAGTACAACAGAAAACTCAGATAGTCACATAGTCTAGCTAACTGTCTGGATTTACCCTTCAGAGATCTGAGGACCAGGTAACCATAGTCCTCAGATTAGACAGATAGTCTAGCTAGCTGTCTGGATTTACCCTGCAGAGATCTGAGGACCAGGTAACCATAGTCCTCAGATTGGACAGATAGTCTAGCTAGCTGTCTGGATTTACCCTGCAGAGACCTGAGGACCAGGTAACCATAGTCCTCAGGTTGGACAGATAGTCTAGCTAGCTGTCTGGATTTACCCTGCAGAGACCTGAGGACCAGGTAACCATAGTCCTCAGATTAGACAGATAGTCTAGCTAGCTGTCTGGATTTACCCTTCAGAGATCTGAGGACCAGGTAACCACAGTTCTCAGAAATCCACCGAAATTTCAAACTCTCACACAAGGAAAGCTGAAGGTGAAGGACATCCGGCTGAAATAAGAGACATCCGGCAGATTTCGGGCAAAACTTAAACAATCCCGAAAATAAAACATCGTTGATATAGACTACGGGGGAGGGGATCGCGATACGATATCATCACTATACGATATTATTGCGATTTTAAACATATTGCAATATTCTGCGATATATTGCAATTTATAACCTTTTTCCCAACTTTTGATTATTCCCAATTTCAAATGACTTATCAACATCAGTTTTTATCTAAAAAGATACATTTCTCTGTTTGTTCATCTCACTTCAATTTTATTGTTGAAAAATGGGATTGTCGAGCAGACAGACTGACCAACAAATATATAATATATAATAAAAAATCCATTCTTGACACCTGTGTATCGATAAAGTATCGCCACTAAAAACATGGCGATACTATGCTGTATCGATTCCCCCCCCACCCCTAATAGACTGGATGGACAGCCATTTATTCTATATCGATATGTTGTCCCGCCCCTCTTCCTCACCAGTTCCTGATTCTCTTCTTTATTTCTTGCAGACAGCGGGGACTATCTCAGAGAAATCATCCCGGCTTTCTTCATCCACCATAAAATGAACCTCAGGCGGCTGCGTCAGGTCGTGCACAAGCTCCCGTCCGAGGATGGCAAGAG
>NC_048420.1:23294701-23296461 GCF_013103735.1 Etheostoma cragini | reverse complement strand
TTCTTCATCCACCATAAAATGAACCTCAGGCGGCTGCGTCAGGTCGTGCACAAGCTCCCGTCCGAGGATGGCAAGAGGCAAGGCGGAGCTTCAGGGCTCAGCCAGTCAGAGCTGCACGCGCGGATCAACAGCTGGGTCGCCTCCGCCTCGGCCGGTCAGATCCGGCAGCTTCCGGAGATTCTGACCAAAACGGGAGCGAGCGGCGTCGGTGAGCGGCTACAGAACAAGCTGCAGAGAATCGTCTCCAATCTAAAGCAGCTGTGTGCTCTGGGTAATGAGGTGGATGTACAGTGAAAGGCCGAGGTAGAAAATATGTAGATCCCCTTTGAGGGGAACGACACACTGCGTCGGTTACGACACTACAGGCGTTTCCCATAGTGTCGTAACCAACGCAGTGTGTCATTCCCCTATCTCGGGGAACAAGGGTTACATACGTAACCCAAGACGTTATACTGTAGCAACAAGAGGTCCAGTGTTCATTTGAAAAACAAAAAAGACTTTTATTTTTTCATGTAGTTCAAGAATTGCTGCCCTATTTGAGATGCACTGTCAGTAGCCTACAATACTTATTTTTATATTAGTTAAAAACAGAATACCGTTAAGTTAGAGGAATAGTTCGTTCACTTCTATCTGTATTAAGCTGGTTAACATTCCCTTATTTTTCAAGGCATTTTCTGTTGTTTTCTTCTTGAAATTGACCAAACAACCCAGACCTTACCCCCCTTTAAAGGACCTGCTCTGTTGCTGTCCGCATAAGAAATAAACGTAATAACTATGCGAGGCTATATGTTTTCAGGTAATCAACAGGAATAGTATGCTGTCCTGTAATCTAATAGTAAGAATCAGAAATGGAAAAATGGCGTTGCCATAAACTCATTATTTATCCATTTACAGTTTTAGTCCGTAACTTTTTGGACATTAATGAACGTCTAATGTGGCTGTGTTCAGATGATGGTGGTCCAGCAACTTTCCTAGTAGCTGCTACTAGTTCGTGGGGGGGGTGATCATGGAGGGATTGTTTCATGTGGATGCGGCAACAGTGTTGTTTTCATTACTTAGAGTTCCTCATGGGGGCGACAGAAACAACGCACTATAGCCTTAATGCAAACATCCATAGAGATGTTGAATGGGGAAAATCACTTCCAGACCCAGAGCCATTTAAAAAGTGGTAGCAAGGGAGCGTTCCTATTGGCTGTTCTTCACATGCAAACAGAGAGGGGAGAGGTGGAGCTGCAGGAAGAGGTCTCACTCTGCTTCAAATTCTGATGTTTTTAGTGTGTTTTTAACCTACCGCACCTTTCACAAGGTACACATTTTCTGCAAAGGTATTACTGTACATTTCACCTGGGTCCTTACAGCAACAAGCATTGTATGTTACAACACAAAAAGAATCTCCTATCCTTTTTTTTTCTGGGGGTGAAAACAGAGAGAGAACTTGCAGGAATACAGAATATAGTTAAGTGAAGTGTTGGGCTTCAGTGTATCTACCTCTGTTTATGTCTGCAGTTTAACCGGCACCGGTTTGTCATTTTGTGTAGCGGCTCAATATGTGAACTTAATTTATTTTTCTATTTATAGAAAACGAGGTAAAATGCATCGTGAGAGGAACGTGGATGGAGGAGCTTTTTGTGTTTTATGCCTCTCACCATTGACATATAAAGCAAGTGTAGAATTGTATGCAAGTGAATCTGGAGCATGTGTGGCTGCTTTGAATGACGCTTTGAATAAATATGATCCCAAATGTAAACAATGGTGATTGT
>NC_048420.1:23291396-23294601 GCF_013103735.1 Etheostoma cragini | reverse complement strand
TGAATCTGGAGCATGTGTGGCTGCTTTGAATGACGCTTTGAATAAATATGATCCCAAATGTAAACAATGGTGATTGTTTTTTTTATATATATACAGTACCAGTCAAAGGTTTGGAAACACTTTTTTCATTCACATTAATGGGAAAGCATGTCCAAACCGTTGGCTGGTGCTGTCCTTTCTTATGATTCCTATCATAAACAGACAGGGACTGTGAGGTTCCTTTCAGAAAAACCTCCTTCAGCCAGAATCTATTAAAGGCAGTGCATTATGGAAGACACTTCCTCCAACTATAAGGGAGCATCCCACTCTGGCCTCTTTTAAGAGCCAGGTAAAGCTGTGGCTTAGAGCTAACTGTTATAAGATATATTCGATGTACTATATTCAACTATATTCAACTGCTTGGCTGTGTAGCAATATAGGGGTGATTGTCACACTCTGTTCTCATAAAAGCTTATGCAAGCATTTCACAGGATGTTCTTTTTGTTGAAACATGTATCTCACTAAAGCACAAGGACGAAGGCCCAAACGGTTAGGACTGACACACACACACTACTCTGTTTGTATCGGTCCGGTTAGGACTGATACCACACACACTCACACACTATTCTGTTTGTATCAACCTATAAATAAAGGAACAAGGAACTGTCTCGGCGCGACTCTCTTGGGTGTTTCAGCCGAGCAGGTTGCCCTTTTGTACAAAGTAGTTTGGTGTCATCTCTTGAGCCATCTTGAACGTGAAGAGAGAAATCTCTTAACACTAACCAAATGTGTAACCACCACTAACTTGTATTTCTATTTTTCTACTAATGAATTGTCCTGTTTCTTCTTTTTTTCTTCTTTTCTTGTTGTTTCTTTTTTTATACACTAAATGTTACTATCCTATGTCTTTTGTGTAAACTCCAACCTGCCTATTAGACTGCATATGGAAATTAGCCCTTGGGCTACAATCTGGCACGTTTACATGTACTGTTGTGCATGTTCATCAATGTGCATTGTCCTGAATGAATAAATAAATAAATAAGACGCAAATCAGATCATGTCCGATGAGACGGACGTTGTTCATTCATCTTGCATAAAGTCCCTTTATTTCTTTTTTGGAAAATGCATAACAGGAGTTTCTTCTCCAGAAAGGATTCCTTTTGAATGGTAGAAACCATTTTTTTAGAATAACATCCATGTAAGACAACAGTGGATCATTTCAACCAAGCAATTCAATCAATTAATCAAACATAACAAAATGCTACTCAAAGTGCTGCACAGTGATGTAAGAAGAGTCTGGATTTAGTCTTTTTGTTGCCTCTAAGCAGTGCTGTAATGTAACAAAGTACAAATACTCAATTACTGTACTTAAGTAGGATTTTCCCGTATCTGTACATTACTTCGGTATTCATATTTCCGGAGACTTTTACTCCACTACATTTCCCCAAATTATCTTAGTTACTCGTTACTAAAAAATGATGTGATGTGATGTGAAGACCTGCAGACAGCTGATTGGTCGGAGAGAATCGTCATTATCGTTGCTAGGGACAGATGGACGGGGGACCGAGGGGGGGGGGCTCCTAAACAAACCCGCCATTTTTAACCCTTGTGTTGTCTTCCCGTCAACCATGAAAAAGAAAAGTTTTTTTTCAACATTATTATTGCTTTTTGCCCACAATTTTGTCACTTATCAATGTTGTGGGTGCTTTTCAAGATGTTTTTGGTCTTTTTGTCAAATTTATTTGATATTTTTAATGTTGACATTTCGATCATTCCATTTTTTGTGACAAAAATAAACAACTGAAATCGGGTTGATTTGACCCAAGGACAACATGAGGGTAAAATACTTTAGTTTAGCTTAGTTTTTTGTTGCTTCAAGCTTCTTCTGAAACTAAATTTGTCTTCAGACTGCCACAGCCACATGCCGTGAAGCAAAATCAACACACCTTCAGCGTCCTGTGTGTGTACAGAGCCCCGGAGGGCACATGGGGGGGGGGAACAAACATCTATGACAAAAAACATGTACAGGGGATAAACACCATTGCAAGACCTTGACTTTGTTTTGCAATATCTCCAGTTTCATCTGTGAGATCTTCAGTTTCATACGTGAGATCTTCAGTTTCATCTGTGAGATCTTCAGTTTCATACGTGGGATCTTCAGTTTCATCTGTGAGATCTTCAGTTTCATCTGTGAGATCTTCTCATTTGTGAGATCTCCAGCAGAGAGACTTGTACTGTGTATTCATTTCAAACTGACTGACTAATAAACGGGGTACATCACCCTGGACCCCGGAGCCAAAAACTGAACTGTGAACGCACTCTGAAAAGGGTGGTGTTCTCTTAAAAATACAGATATTACTGGTTTTAATTCAATTATGTCATATTTAATAAGTGTGAAGGAGTGAATTCTGAGCACTGACTTGCACAACCAGCTGTTATTACAACACACACACACCAACAATCACAGACAACTGCTCTTTACAGTGTGATGCAAACATGTCGTATATGAAGCCATCTGAGAAATCAGTTGAAGTACTCCAGATGTAGTTGTGAAACTGAAAACTTGTAGGCATGTGTATATGTGAGGTGTTGACGGAAATGCCTGAGTCACTTCAAATTGCCGTGTAGTGTCATGCAAGTATTTGTACTACTGTAGATAAGTAATGGGTGGAAAAGCCAGCAGAGTCCTTGAATAAAACCACAACAACAACGAAGATCAGAAGTGAGTATGTTGTGTTTTTCTTTCTGAGGTTAACAGTCTGTCTGACTACCCGATGACTTACAAGATACAAGATACAAGATACAAGAAGGTGTACTGAGTAATAGTAAATAACTAGTGAACATCACATTTTTTATGAAATGAGGTGGTTCGAGAAAAATGTAAAGTGGAAGATCGTGTCCTTTGCTAGAAATTAGAATCTTTGGACACCCAAAACGAGTTGGTTTTCTACAACACAGTCAAACAAAATCACTACAGATATATCTTAAAGGACATTTATCAATGTCAGAACAATGTTGTAATCTCACCCAGGTTCAACTGCTTGTTTTATTAAAGCTTAAGTGTGTAACTTTTTAGATTTAATGTGCAGTAGATAAGACTTGTAAAACTAACCTTCTGTCATATTTACTGAAACAGAAGTGTTCGAGTAGAAACTCTCCATTTACTTTTATTTGCAAACGGGACGCTGACCCCATGGTCTCCTGGGTGAAAATCCCATGTTTTGTT
>NC_048420.1:23283365-23291386 GCF_013103735.1 Etheostoma cragini | reverse complement strand
CCCCCCCCCCACACACACACACAACTTGCCTCTTTAGAAGGAATTGGGCGCTTGTACGCTGCAAACACATGATACGCGTCTTGCTCTCTGGTATATGGCATCGAGAAAGGAAGCTAGTTCCCATTGCTAGTGTTGGAATCAAATGTATTCATATCATGTGTGCTCATAAACATCATATTCACGTAGTGCATTATATTAATCACGTGTGTTCAATCCATTATATTTTGAGCTAAAAGAGCTAAAGCATTACACACAGTCTGCTTGGTGTCAGTGGGATTGGTAGGTTCACTTCTAAATAAGAAGCATGCAGTTCATAGTTCGCTGAGACCTTGTAATAAAGTTGTTTTGGTACAATGTGTCCGACCATAGCTCTGCCGGGTGCGTCAATTCTGAAAAGCAGGGCCAAGGGTGGTTAGGGACCCATCCTCTTTTCGGGTGAAGATCCTCTCCAGTAGCAGTCTGAGACCTGGTATCTATTGTGCAGGCCGATCTCTTGTACGCTGCCAACACAGGATACGCGTTTTGCTCTCTGGCCTATGTCATCGAGAAAGGAAGCTAGTTCTCATTGCTAGGTAACGACAAGCTTTGTTAATGTGTCTATTCACACACCTGGTAACCCCATCTGACTGCTGACATTACGCCAAGATCATGATAAGTCTTTAGGTGGTGTAAGATTCAGGGAACTCCGAGACACAAAGGATGATCTTTTCTTCTATTGTTTTGCTGGTTTCTGATATCGTATGTGTGTCGCTTCTGGCTGCATCACGTACAGCTGTTATCTCATTGGTTGCACTTTCAAAATGACAGCGAAAAGACGTCACTGTTCTTCATGAACATTGACTTATTCTCGAAACAAGCGCTGTGTATGCAATGGAAGAGGCATCAGATGTAAAACTTGATTTATAGCTCATAGTGTTGGAGTTCCCCCATTGGTATCACCACAGTGGCCTTATGGATGCGTCATGCACCATGGGAAGGTTTCACTGCTGTATCAGGGATTGTCGCCGCTCAAGCATGAATATGGAAGCATGCATGTGTACATTTCTTTGATTTACAGTGACAATATTGACAATATCAAGACAGTATCTGGCTGTTGATAGCAGTGAGTACAGTGGAGTGGAGGTGGCTTTGCCAGATGAATGCAACTTACAAGGGCAAGATGGCTGGGCCTCCTTTCCTGTTTCTTGATGTTGATGTCTTCATGATCAACAATCTCCCCCTGGGATCAAAACCACAAGCAGCTCAAGCGGACCAATCGTAGTTCTTGTGGTCTCGTTTTGTCACGTCGGTTGATTGTGTAAGTAGTGGGAGGTTGTGGTGGTGGATGGGCCAGACAAACACAGGACTTTTTCCCAGGAGTGTTCAACTCCTGTGTTAAAGTCAGTCAAAGATGACTTTTTTAAACCGGAACCATAATCAAACGTTTTAACCTAACCCCGACTTTTACAAACCTTAGTCTGTGATGCAGTTACAATCTCATTTTAGTAGTTTAACATAACTCATTGTGTTCCCGTCCCTGATCTTTTCCTAACCTTTAAGTATTTCTGTTGCCTAAACTTAACTAGTTCCATTTCACGGTCACATGATCATAGTTGAGGCTGTTTAATGAAACCATCTCCTATGTTGTTTTTTGATGTGATTGGCAATGGAGATGTCGGGCTAAGACAAAAAATCACTTGCGGGTAGATGTCCACACACATTAAATTACAAAATAAAACAGAAAGTGACAAAGAATGCCTGAAAAAGACGAGAAACAAAAACAAGACCTTAAGAACAGGAGACACACACGTACTGTATATACAGTGTGTATATATACATATAAATACATATATATATATATATATATATATATATATATATATATATATATATATATATATATATATATATATATATATATATATATATATATATATATATATATATATATATATATATATATATAGCACTGTTAGAAAAGCTATGAGTTGCATTCTACTGTTTTCCTTCATATTAAAACATTTTGCATAAATCATATGATACGATGTGTGATACTGGGGGGGGGGCAGAGCAGTCAGAGGAAACTCCCAGACTGAAGATAAACCGGCAACATTGAAATCTGTCTTATGATTAACACTCATGACATCTTTGTATTATGATAATAGATCATTTTTTGCTCATAAATTTCCCAACGTGGAAGGTTTCAAGCAACTTTCATTCCTTGGGCTGAGTGAATTCCACTCGCAAGTAAACACACTTTAATACAACTTCAGTGGTTTCTGTCCATTGTTAACGATGAAAGTCCTCCAACGAGCACACAGCCTGGTCATACATGCACTGCCGCCATTTCATCTATACCCCTCATTGTTCATTTGAGTCAATAAATGACTCTGGATTTGCTTGTCAAATCCCCTGTCAAAAGCTCTTTTACCCTAGTGGGAAATGAGTTTGTTTAATACCAGGAAAGGCCTCTAGACCTGAAACAACCAGCTTAAAGGGAAGTTCTTTCTTGACAAATTGATGTGTCATAGTGAGTTTTAACAGCAAAACAAACAGACCTAAAGACCGAAGGTTAAACTCAGAGGTTGTGGGCGAGATGTTATCGCTGTGAAGTTTGTTTACATGCGTTTCCCACTTGAAAAAAAACCTTGCTTTCTGTCGTTTCCGATGTGAAATTTGTGGGCGTATTTGATCTCTCTGCTATAAAGGTGCTGTGACCTTTAACCCTAAGTTCCTCATAATGTTTGCCGCTGAAGGCCATTTACGGTTCTAGTTGGATAAATGAAACACGAATACAGTCATAACAATAAAAAATATTATTGGTACTCATTAATAAAGAGTTGCAAAGCGCTTTGACAGACAAAGCAAAGCAAATGGCAAGAAAACCGAAAGACAATACAACAACAGAGAGGAAGGGATTCAGACTAAGTCCCAGATTCTGCAAGACTCATCTTCTCACTCACCTTTAAGACAGTTCTCATGAACCATTCGTACATGTAGCTACAACAAAGTTATGCACATTCATTTGCATGTATTCAACATATTTAATACTGTATGCACCACAATGACTGCTGCTGTATAGGAACGCGAAGATCCTCGTAGGGAGGCGTTCGGGTGGGTCATAAAACACAGCGCTCTCAAGGCGGAGATTAGAGTTTGTGTCCCGGAGGAAGTTAAGGGGAAAACCCAATGCTACACCCACGAATTGGGTGTTTGTGTCAAGGGGGAGAACTACTTAAGGGGACTCGCTTCTGACCGGTGCTCATCAACTGTCAGAGTCATCGCACAAAGCAGGGGAAGCATCGTGATAAATTTCACGTTTTACGTGACTGTCGTCGCCAGGACGACACCTTTTGTTGGCTAAACTTAACCCTTGTGTTGTCCTCGCCTCAAATTTGACCCCTTTTGAAAAAAGAAATCTATATCCGAAAAGTGTCTTTCAACCAAAATTTCAGAAGAATAACGCGGAGTGTTCCACACAATGATCAGCCCACTGCTTTCTTTAAATTTGGATGTTTTGGTCAATTTTACAGCATTCAACAAAATATTTTTTTATGTAAGACCATTGAAAAAGTGACTAAATTGTTCTAAAAAGCTTCAAAAACATGGGAGCAAAAAAAAAACACAAAAATGTCAAAAGGCTCAGAAAAAAAATTACAAAAACATCCGAGAGAAAAGCAACAAAGGTTTAAAAAAAAAGAAAATCAAAAGCTTTCGATTTCGACCCAGAAAAAAAAAAGTTGCACGGTTGACAGGAAGACAACTCGAGGGTTAACTGCAACGACCACTGGTGCTCTGTACCCGACTTACAGTTACCTTTTTTCGGCTAAATGTAACTGTAAAGATCACTAAACTTAACCGTCATGTTTAGGTCGCCATCATTTTATGGGATGTCGTACGAGTTCAACGCAGAAACACTTAGAGATGGGAAAATGGGGAGATAATACCAAAATGACAGAGCGTTCAAATCTAAGCTCAAAACATGTTTTTATCACACTGAATTCCCTGACTTCACCTGATTTTGCCCTTTATTGTGTTCAATGGTTTATACTAGTTACATGTTGCTCTTTTAGTGTTTTTACGTTGACATTCCCGAGCTTTTTACTCTGCTCGTGAAGCTCTCTTCTCGCCAACGACGAACAACAACCCCAAAAAATATGAAGGAAGAACGCAGGCGTGACCAACTGCCCAGATGGGAAAGTTCATCAGGAAGAAGCAGGTGATTTTCTCTGTGAACACAACAGCTTCCTGTTTGTACCAGGAAACCTGATTTTCTGAGGGGAATCCACCAACTTATCAAGCATCACTTAACACTGCCCAGCTTCTCATAAACCTTTCTGTTTCTTCATGCCTTTGATGATAACATCGCTACTGAATGGTAAAGCTGTCAGTCTGAACGAAGCAGGAAAAAGCTGCTGGCTGGTTTCACAGTGACGAAGCAGCTGGTGAGTTACACATCTCTCTCTCGCAAGACTCAAGACCCACAATAAAGAGGGACAGGAGCAGGAACGGGTCTAATGATCCCCCTCCACCGCCCTTTTCCTGGCCTTTAAGAAAAGTAGTCCTGCATTGCCGGACCTATTTCCACAGCGTTGTGGAGTAAGGTCTGGCTACATCGCAGATATACTGGGGTTTGGGAGGAGAAGACAAAACGCTCTGGGTGGTTTGCATTTTCGTGAACCAATCCCTGTTGCCAAGGCAACAGTGGCTCTTCAAAAATGTTTGCACCCTGGCATAAGAGAATGTCACATGCAATGTTAAGTGAAGTTAACTGTTCACGCGGTACAGTAACATGAGCTATTTAAATTAGCTGGTAAAATTTGTTAAACATCATTTGTTCTTACCCGTGTATTGCGTTGTGTACTTCGTCCACAGCAATCCCACCTATCTAATCTACTCTAGTTACAGAGGAAATGACCTAAACACATTCTTCATAGGGGATTACAATCATTTTCCAAAAGAAGCACTCCTGCCTTGTTGCATTTAAACGTTCTTCATCACCTGTATAATCATTTTCAGCGTGTAACGTGGTAAATGTTGCATTTAAACGTTCTTCATAACCTTTATAATCATTTTCAGCGTGTAACGTGGTAAATTGAACTTTGTTGTTGAACTAAATGAACTGTCATCGATCCAGAGTGGAAGAACAGGTCCGTAAGCCTCGAAGTGTCAAACGTTAGCGAGAAAGTAAGTGCACAGATGTTAAAAGAATACGACATTGTGGGTCAAGCTGTTCGGGACATGAGCTGTCAATGGAGATTCCAACAGTTCCTCAAGGCAGGTTTCAAGGCACAGAACGTGGGAAAATGTCCATAAAAACTACAATTCCTGCAACACAAATACTATTTCACTGTCTCATCCTGTTTCCAAACCTCAGAATCTGTGAATTAAAAAATGACATGTTAAAGCGATCTAGCTGGAGAGAAATCCACAAACCGACTGTAATTTTTCATTCCCAAAATATACTGAACTAAATTATAAACGCAACACTTTAGTTTTTGACCCTGTCTTTCATGAGTTGAACTCAAAGATCTGCGACTTTTTCTATGTACTTAAGGCTTATTTCTCTCAAATACTAGTGTTTACAAATCTGTATAAATCTGTGTTAGTGAGCACTTCTCCTTTGCCGAGATAATCCATCCACCTTGCACAGGTGTGCCATAGGCTGGCTGTAATAAAAGGCCACTCTATGTGCATGTATTGGGGGGGGGACAGACATCTGGTGTTATGGTTATGGTTAAGGTAAGGTTTCATTTGTAAAGAGAACACCATTTCAATGTGCCAGACGCCATTGAATGTGAGCATTTGCCAACAGAGAGAGAGAGAGAGAGAGAGAGAGAGAGAGAGAGAGAGAGAGAGAGAGAGAGAGAGAGAGAGAGATCCTAACCCTAACCACAACAATAGATACTGATTGGTTGCAATCACAGTTTGTTTGGGGTGTTTACAGCTACTGTCATCACTGTGTATTGTGGCTGTTTAAAGTTTTCCGACATGATAACTTGTTTTTGGACTTGTCATGTGAGACTGTCGTGAGACGGAGAAACACACTCCTGAAAACCTGATGTCACAAATCCCCCTCAGTCAGCTATTTATAAAGTTCTGCATTGCAACACTTTTAAACCATTCCCTGACGCTGACGGAGGCACATAGACGGGTTCAAAACAAGCCAGGGCCAAAATACTTAACGGAGAATTCAGGTCGCACACACATAGCCCTTTTTTTTATTTTATTTTTATTTTTGTAATTTTGAGAGCTAAGAGTTTTCTTTGCCAAAATATAATTCACAAAACAGGTTTTTTTCTTTATGACATTGATTTTGTGATCACTTGGAGTCCAAACAATCTTGTGATTAACATCTGATGCCTAGCTGTGTTAATTCAGCCAGGTCACATGCCTCTGTGTATTGCCTGTTGTCCGGTGAAGTCAACACTAGTCGATTGTCACAACATTTCTGCCTTTCTGTCACATCTACTGCAGTCAAATTCACTGTGTTGGCTCGGAAGGAATCACTGCACATGGCTAAGCATTGGTAATGACAATTTGGACATGTTTAGAGGCTAAAAACATGTTTAAAACTTGCCCTTTTTAAGCCTGTTGGGTGAAAAATCCAGCAGGAGGAGAACTCGGTGTAGGCAGCACCGATTGGTTTCATTTGTCTCGCTACTGACAGCTATAAATTGAATGAGAAACCAAAAAATTAATTAAAGTAGAGGTCTGTACTTGCCAAAAAGCGTTGTGTGGAATCAATTGTGTTATTTTGGGGAATTAAAAAGAACATTGATACAGGAAAAGGGGTCAGTTTGACACGAGGACCACACAAGGGTTAATATTAACAAAATGCTTTCCAATAGACAATGACTTATGATTGTATTACCAAAGTAATTATGCTTAATTAAGATCTTTTTTATAATCCACCCTCCCTAGTAGGACTTGACTTAACTTTTACACATACTGGGAAGTTTGACAAGTAAACGAAAGGTTTTCCAGTGACACCCTGTTGTAATTGACTAACAGATCCACCTAGTAACGCTGCAGATTACCAACACTAGCATCATGGAAAATAACTTGCTTTCTGAAGTTGACATCATTATCCCTCCCTGAATTCTTCCAAACCTTAAAGCTATTAGTAGCTGTCAAATTGCTCAACCCTTAAACACCATGAGGTGTTTTGCTCAAAATAACCTTGAACCTCTTGAGTTTAAAGAATGAGCGAGCTGCTGAACCTACTGTACCTGCACACATCCATTACCACATATACAGTCGTGTGCTCACATAACTCTCCACAAACTCAGCCTTGGTATCAGATGAATGTGGCGTCTGCCCTAGTCCATGTCCTTGACTTCTGGGATTGCTCTGTTGCTGCCGGAAAGTCTGCTGGATTTCCTTCTTCTAGGCCAGATCCATTGCCTTGGGCTTCCTTTGTGTTGGTATTTTAAACTGTGATGGATTTCTGAGAACTATGGTTACCTGGTCTTCAGATCTCTGCAGGGTAAATCCAGACAGCTAGCTAGACTATCTGTCCAATCTGAGGACTCTGGTTACCTGGTCCTCAGATCTCTGCAGGGTAAATCCAGACAGCTAGCTAGACTATCTGTCCAACCTGAGGACTATGGTTACCTGGTCCTCAGATCTCTGCAGGGTAAATCCAGACAGCTAGCTAGACTATCTGTCCAATCTGAGTTTCTGTTGCACGACTAAAACTACTTTTAAACGGACACGTTTCACCAAAACCTGGACACTTGGTGCAGTATCGCTGCCTCTTTGAGGTCCTCAGCCTGCGTGTGTGATTGGTCCCTTGTCTTGTTTGTGTGTTTGTGTGTGTCTGTTTCTGCGTGTGTGTTTGTATGTGTCTGTTTCTGCGTGTGTGTGGGTCTGTTTCTGCATGTGTGTTTGTATGTGTCTGTTTCTGCGTGTGTGTGGGTCTGTTTCTGCATGTGTGTTTGTGTGTGTCTGTTTCTGCGTGTGTGTTTGTGTGTGTCTGTTTCTGCGTGTGTGTTTGTGTGTGTCTGTTTCTGCGTGTGTGTGGGTCTGTTTCTGCATGT
>NC_048420.1:23281280-23283265 GCF_013103735.1 Etheostoma cragini | reverse complement strand
GATGTTTTTAACTTTTTCTGACGTTTTTGCCCCTTCTTTTAACACTTTTGACGCAATGTTTGTCACTTTTTTTGACGTTTTCAACACTACATAACACTAACTTATTAACTAGTTTTACAGTTGTTTTTGGAATTTATGGTCAATGCTTCTCATTTATAGGAAATTATACCTAATGTTTGAGTTAGAAAAGCATAAATTAGGAATTATTGAGACTAAAATTAAAGGAATGGATGTTGATGATGATCACAGACTGGAATATGTCAACTTTTAAATGCTATAAGATTGAATATGACGCCCCAAAATTAATGAAAGTAGAGGATTGTGTGGAATCAATCATGTTATTTTGGGTAGTTAAAAACAACACTGATATAGGAAAATGGGTCAATTTGACCCGAGGACAACATGAGGGTTAAAGGTGCCCTATGAGTTCCTGCGTGGTTTCAGCGTGATTTCATTTTTATCTCATATCGTAGACGTCTCTCCTCGATCCACTAGCTGCCCGCCCCCTGAATACACAAAAACATACATAAAAAGCCTGGTCTCGGGAGACAACACAGGGGTCATAACATCAAATAAACACTAAAGGCACAGGCTGTGCACCAAAATACAACAAACCACATCCCAGCCAATCACCACCAAGATGGTTGGGGGAGGGGTGGGGGTCAGCGAAGGCCGATTTACAGTCGACACATCCGAGCTTGCCCGCTTTAATGTGACGTAGATCTCGGTGGTGTGCCAGGATTTTGAGTGGGTCCACAGGGGGCCCACCACTCTATTTGTTCCAAGCCTGAACGAGCTCGAGGGGAACCGGATGCCAGGACTCCCAGAGTGACTGCAAGTCTCTCTTGTAAACTAACTGGGTTAAGATGAGGTATTTTATTGCGAATGACAGGCTTAATCCGACCAAGTAGGTCATCGGATCAAATCCAAACATTTACAGCAGTGCTGCTGCCAGTTCTGCCCATAGACAGTTAAAGAAATGGACCAACAGATCCCATTGTTCTGGAAGGAGACCAGTGAAGGGAAATAGAAGCACTTTTCCGGTGATGGCTAGGCGTTAGACTGTCAAAGTGGCGCAAAAATGAATGGCAGTCAATGGGATGCTAACTGCGGGTGATGGCTTTGAAGCATGGGACCTCCGTTTAGAGAGGAGAGGCTTACTCCCTTGGTTCTTTTTACCCAACCTGGCTCGAATGTCATACTCTGCCTATGCTGGTATCTCTAATTTAAACCAGAGGACTTTGCGGCCGTGGTTTTAACGTTGTTAACGATGTCAAACGGACTGTAGTTTGGTTAGGTGTAGGCCCAAAAACGACTTAGTTAATGCTTTAAAAAAAGTTAAATGCAGGTTTTCTCCTTTTTATTCAATGCAAGTCCAAACTGTAGAACAAGCTTGTCAGTCTGTTAATTAAAATGACATAACTATAAACATCTATGGGTCCTGACTTTGGACTTAAAAGTGCTGCGGAAGCTGTTATTTTCCTCAAACTGCCGTCCCCCATCTAAAACCTTTTTTCCAACTTCTGATTTTTCCCAAATTCAAATGACGACCCCAAAAAGAAACTTAATCAACATCTGTTTATATCTAAAACCATAAATTTCTATGTTTGTTCAAATCACTTCGATTTTGTTGTTGAAAAATGGGATTGTCTAGCAGACAAACTGACCACCACATGTATAATAACAGATCCACACTTGGCGCCTGTGTATCGACACAGTATTGCCACTGAAAATATTGCGATACTGGGCTGTATCAACCCCCCCCCCCCCCCCAACCCTAATAGACTGGATGGACAGCCATTTATTCTATATCGATATGTTGTCCCACCCCTATTCCTCACCAGTTCCTGATTCTCTTCTTTATTTCTTGCAGACAGCGGGGACTACCTCAAAGAAATCATCCCGGTTTTCTTCATCCACCATAAAATGAACCTCAGGCGGCTGCGTCAGGTCGTGCACAAGCTCCCGTCCGAGGATGGCAAGAG
>NC_048420.1:23269142-23281180 GCF_013103735.1 Etheostoma cragini | reverse complement strand
TAAACAATAGTCAAGGACAACACAAGTAAACACAAAATGCAATTTGTAAATGAAGGTGTTTATTATAAAAGGTGAAAACAAATCCTAACCATCATGGCAACATGGCAGGTACTTGAAAATGTAGGCAAATAAAGCTAAACATAGAGATGTAATATTTGATATGTAAATAGAGTATCCGCAGCCAAGGAGGCTGAATGGAGCCCGGTGTCAGTTTCCCAAGAAGCATGTTATTAACAGCATGCAAATGAAGTTTCTAAAACAGGATACATGATGAGCTACAAGCTCATATGTAAATTCAAAACTTTTTCTTTCCTTGTTCCAGATGTAGAGCGTGTGCACATACACGGAGGCTCAGTCCTCGACGCAGCCGCCTCAGTTTCAGTTCCAACCGGCTGTTGTTTGCTGACTGGTTTTCCCCTCTCTCTCTCCCCTTTCATGCCTAAAAGCTGTCATGTCAATAACAAAAAGGTCTAAAAAGTATTTACTTGCCTCAACAAACCAAACTCAAACTAGAACATCTGTTGTGCAATGAGGGAAAAATGCTCTGGCTTGTTTCTATAGACCAATCACATCGGCCCGGGTGGCGCTGACCCCCAACACCTGAGAAAGGGAGAGGGACCAGCCAGTCTGCAAAATGTCCCTAAAAGATGTGCAAAACAACACAACGAGACAGAGACATGCTTAACAGAACCGAATCACTACAAATAGACACACGATGACTACGGTGTGGGTGGCTTAGAGTAAAAAGACACTACTGTAGTGGGAAAAAATTACATTTAAGCATGATTTCATTTATCCTTCTATAATATTCATGTATTATTATCATGTGCATAA
Source organism: Etheostoma cragini (assembly GCF_013103735.1). Taxonomy (NCBI): domain Eukaryota; kingdom Metazoa; phylum Chordata; class Actinopteri; order Perciformes; family Percidae; genus Etheostoma; species Etheostoma cragini. The sequence goes on along the minus strand of NC_048420.1, from coordinate 23,280,346 downwards.
CTATGCTTTTGTGTGATATGACTTCATTCAGTGAATTTCTGTACGTGTGCTCCCTGAAGCCAACTCAGCAGCTGTGTGTTCCTAAATTACCAAAGCTGGTGCCCGGTAGTCTGAAAAACCAAGATGGTCCAGAGATATGTAAATAGGCTGTTTATAAAGCGCTCTTCTAGTCTTAACAACCACTCGGAGCGCTTTTACACAGTTCAGGAACCGTTCACACGCTGTGGAGCTCATCAGATAAACACTCACACACATTTACACTCCAATGGCGCAATCAGGGGCAACTCGGGGTTTAGCTTTTTTTTTCTCACACCTATGTTATGTTCATCAATAAGAGAGCAGAGTCTGGATGTTTTGCATTTGTACGTGACCAAGGCCCAGGTTGTCTATAGCAGCTAAAAATAAATGACACATGAAAACTTTGAGGCATGAGGATGACGTCAAAAGGCTCCCACGTGTCTGTATTGTAAGATTGTTTTGCTGAGATTAGACACAGGGTCTTCTCTCTAGGGAAAGCAGGATTTAAGACAATGTTTCTGTTTTACTGCGCTCCGACTCTGTCACAATGTTACTGTTGTTAACTCTGGGAAACTCTGTTTTATAATATATATAATAAGGATAATAATCAAGAAAATCCACCGAAGACCAACCTTGACTCAGTCGCACTGCTGTCTTTATTTTAGTTTCAACAAAGTCTCACCCCACAACCTTTGCTGTATAGAAACTTCCACAACACTATCTTAGAGATGACATACCATATTCAGGAATTCAATACTCATAAATGAAAATGGAAGTCGTTGGTGGTCGGTATTTATCTTTTGATTATAGCTTTTCCTTGTGTGGAAGGCAGCTTTTAAACAAATAGCCGTAAAGTGGTTTCATTTTGAATCTCCTCCCTTGGTTTCAAATAAATGCGTAGCTAGATAGGAAATGCATGCGGCTAACAGTGAGTCAGAAGTGAATCAGCAGCTACAATAAGGCCTTTTAGACGGGTTTCACAACATTTCAAAAACTGCCTTAGAACCGGCCCGTTGGGTTCACGCAAGTTCACGTTCTAATTGCTTTGTGCAAATCTGGGGCGTCCACCTCGACTTGCCGCCTCTCGAAAAACTCACAAAAGTCTTTTAAAACTGGCCGCTGTCAATCTCAAGCAAAGACAGGTCCAGCGACTGCATAGCTCATCGCTCCCGGAAACACATTATGGTGAGCTATTTCTAGAAATTCAGAGGAAACGAGACGCCATGTTGGTGTGTTTTGAAATCTGGGAGCAGACAGCGTTCGTCCAATCCGGTCCAGCCATCCAGACGTAAGAGGGCGTAAGAAGGTCAGTGAAGATAGTTTGATAAGTTCTTGTGGCGAGCTACGGTGGGCACGTACCTTGAGATCGTTATCTTCTCATGAGGCCAGTGTTTACTGAACGTAGTCTAACAGCTGAATGACGAACATGCATGAAAATAACGCACATTTTAAATGCAGATTTGTTCTGTGGAAGAGCGTGTGTGTGTGCACACTGCTTCCTGTCTGCATCAGCTTTGTGGGTCTTATCTCTATGATAAGCAACCCAAATATATTTCTAGTGTACACTCAAAAGGAAAGGGCACTTTGCATGAAAGCTAATGGCCAGTTCCCTCTACTAAATTGTTTTGTTGGTACAGCTCTTTCTAGCTAGTTTCACTATAATCCGCCTCATTTTGTAATGAAAGGGATATCAATGTGTTGATTTATGGTAGGACGTGTATCGTAAAATTGTATTCACATTGTGGTCATTCATAGTCTGAGCTACTTTGCGTGTCTCTGGCTTGTTTAACAGTTGAAGGCTTTATTTGTACAGCCAGTAAAGTACACGCTATCGTGCTAAATATGGATGCATTTGCAAACAGTGCTTTAAAGGCTAGTAGTGGTTGTGAAATATATGCTGCTGTAAAAACATTGTCAACATCGCTAACGTAATGGAGTCAGTGTGTTGTGTTCCTCCTCTTCGATTGATGAAGGTCTACATGGAGGTTTTCTCTGCAATAACAGCATTTACAGTTATTAGAGATGTCACGAGTCCAGCAAAACAGTCAGCTTGTTTACAACCTCTACTGCTAAATGTTTGACTTCGTGCATCAAAAAATTTAGCCATAATCCAACGTTGCCGAACAGGGGAGAAATAAGGTATTTTGAACATCTAGAAGTCCCCCATCTGCAGAGAGAGAGAAAGATCAAATGAGGTTGTGTGCTTGTACACAATCAAAGATGCTATCAGGTTATTTGGCACTAAATTTGGCATCTGCCTCCAGCTGCACCAATATATCACAGTGCCATCCATTAACCTTGGAACTCAGAGCTGAGAATGACGTCACGCCACAGTTTCGGCCCATTTACAAGTCAAATGTTTCCTTGTGGGATTAGCTCTAGCTAGGTTAGCCATTGGTAGCAATACCAGTTGATAACAACGCAGCGTAGCAAAAGGTCTACAGATACAGTACTGTGTGCGACTGATTTAGTGAGACACAAATAAGACAGAAGGGCTAATAACTGAATGTTACTACAGCTTTCACAATTGTTGATGCACGGAGCAGCCATGTTGGATTTTGAGCTCATGGTAATCTGAGATTATCCGTGTTTTGGAGGTAGGAAATCAGGCAGGGGTTTCCAACTTTGACCTCAGAAAGTCCGACTTCGGAGTATAAACTGAATGAATGGATTCCCGGTAGAGAGTCTGCCCATTTTCCCACCGTCTGTCTGCAGCTCTGCAGCACCTAATGCACATCTGTGCTTTTCCCACAGGTTACACTGGCCTTTCTTCTTGACCATGTTTGTTTCATGAAATCCACGGTTGGTTTAATGACTCTGTCGACTGGGTTTGTACTGCTGGAGTCACAGAAATTACGCTTTTGCTGCACCTGTCTTACGTTAAATGGCTCACCGTGAGAGACAAAGCTTGACTTTAGTCAGATCCTATCGTGGAAGCGTGACACACTGTGTGATCTCTCCCATTTACACAGCAGCATCCGTCCAGCTTCCTCCTCACTGGCTTTGGTATCACCGCAGCGACAACGTACGTTGAATGAAATGGATGTCTCCCGGAGCCACAATGCTGCGTTTCACCCCTGGGGGCCTCAAGGAGTGAGGGCTGAAAGAAATGTGTTCAATGAAATATTCAAAGTACCATCTCAAATGTGGAGGTACCACATGAAACCACCTTGAAATGAAAAAACACATCCCATCGAACCCAAAAATCTCCATGCTAGACAAATTAATTGCTGGAAAGGGCCTGCAAGACACCCCTCAAATGCGCTCCAAATGTAAAGTACAGTATCATATAATTGACCTAGATCAAATGATGAAAGTACCACAGTTTCTGAACCAATTGTGCACATCCACAAAGTACAACGGTCAGCATGCCAGACACATTTTCTGCTGATTAAGGTCCACCAGACACCCCTGAAAAATAGTCCCCACATACCACATTGATTCACCTTTAGTACATATAAGGAAAGAACCATACACTACATAATTGTGAGCATTCACAGAGCACAAGTGCACCATCACTTAGGTTCAAAGATTGAGTGGCCAGTGTACAGAAGTGGATACAGAAAAGGGTACTTTATATGGCAAGTTCAGTTTCAAAGCCTGAAGTTTGCAGTTATTTTGGAGAATATTCTACAATGTTTGTGATTGTTTTGGTTTGTTGCAGTCCTAATAAAACTTGTTGATAAAAACTTGAGAAACATCTCTTTTAGACTACATTCATCCATCCATCCATCCATCTTCGTCTGCTTATCCGGTATCGGGTCGCAGGGGGTCAGCAGCTCCAGCAGGAGACCCCGAACTTCCCTTTCCCGAGCCACATCAAGGCCTGGCGTTCCCAGGCCACGTTGGAGATGTAATCCGAGGCCTCCTCCCAGCTGGACGTGCCTGGACCACCTCCCCAGGAAGGCCCCCAGGGGGAATCCTTATCAGATGCCTGAGTACATTCAGAACAGACAAAGAAATGTGGCCTTAATGGACAATCTTGCAATTAGTCGAGATTGAATATTTTACTTGATTCCTACCTAATATATGCTTTCAGCCTCCATTAACATGACATGACATCAGCAGTAAAATCTTGCTTTGTCATTCTGGGACCACAGGGTTGTTGTCTCGTCCCTCAGTACTGGCAGCTTCTCTCGTTCCCTCTCAGGGGAAAGTGGAATTCATCTGGAATGACCTCAGAGGAAGTTGGGTTTTCCTTAATGATGATAGGAACCACATTTTCAGTACAGACTGAGCTGGAATGTGCATTCCTTGTCTGGAAAAAGTGTCAACACATTCTCACTTTGTTGTTGTTATCGATGCTAAAAGTCTCCTTTTGCGTCATATAACACGCTTAAACTTAACGGTCCGGACTATCGGTGTCCCTTTTGACGCTGTTAGGTTAAGGAAAGGCTCGTGGGTGGGCTCACAGTAACGGGACGGTTAAGGACACGCGGGACACAAACCCCGCTTTCCTGGGTGAAGGTCCTGTGTTCGACCCATCCACCCCCCCTACCATGCATTTTAAAACTGTGATCATTGTGTGGCAATCATCCTGTATGGCTTCTTTTGAAATGTATTAAAAGTATGTGACCTTAAACTTTCATCTTATCCCAGTTTGCAGAAAACTGGACATTTTCAACGCTTCATTATGAAGATACTGGATTACAAAATTTAGGACAAATTGTGTGTCAGAACAGTTCCAACACTGTGTTTGTGTTAGTTTTCTCCCTTGTCTTTTGTTGTGATCATGTCTCGTGTCCCCTGGTAAGTGTCTGTTCTTCTTCCTGTTTTATGTTGATGGTCTGGTCTCCTTTGCTGTCTCGTCATGCCGAGCTTTACTTTTGTCGGTCTGATTGTCTTGCCCCGCCCTAACGTGTTTCACCTGATGTATCACCTGTTACCAGTTACCTCACTACCTCCTGTATTTAACCCATGTGTTCCCTTTGTCTCTTGTCAGATCATCTAGTTCTTCCGCCTGTCTGTACGTCACCTTGTCGCAGTGTTCCCGGTGTTTTTTTTTTATAAATACAATTTTTATGTTTTGCAAGTTTTTTGATTTTTGTACATTTTGTGCTTTCTGTTGGATCCCTGGTTGGTTGGACTCTGTTTTGTGTTAATAAAGCTTATTTTAAGCTCTCACATGCTCCGCATTTGGGTCCTCCTTCCGCAACCATAACAAATCACTACTTACAGAGCCTTGCATGGTCAAGCTCCCGCTTACATTTAGGATCTATCACACGCCCACACTCCTGGTCGCTCTCTAAGGTCTTCAGACCAAGACCTTCTAACTGTCCCCAGAACCTGTTTTAAAACCAGAGGTGATCGAGCCTTTTCTGTGGCGGCTCCAAGGCTCTGGACCTCTCTCTCTTTGGCTCTGAGAGCTTTGGATTCTGTGGAAACCTTTAAAAAACACCTGAAGACACATCTTTTTAGACCAGCTTTTAACCAGCAACATGGCTTAGTATTTCTTGCGTTGCTGTTTTATTTGTTTTTACTGTAAAGCACTTTGGGACCCTTATTGTCTGTGAAAGGTGCGTTATAAATAAAGTTTACTTACCTACTTACTACCAACCACCAATTTATTAGATTATAATTGTTTTTAAGTTTTCTATTTCAAAAATTCAAATATGTGAAAATATACAACACAAATCCAACGTTCAATTGGAAAGATACATTAGCATGTTTGTGAATAAAAACCAAAAAAACGTGTTTTTGTTGTGGTTTTTCTGTTTTTTGTATATTTAATCTCTGTTTCCTTGTTGTTTTTTTGTCTCATGTCTGGTTTTGCTTCCTGCCTTGTGTTTTCCCGCCTGTGAGTAACTGCCATGCCCTGATTCGTTCCACCTGTTCTTCAGCCCTCATGTCACCTCTCCCTCGTTGTCCCTCGTTGTCCCTCGTTGTCCCTCGTTGTCCCCCGTTACCTTGTGCATTTAGTACTTGTGCTTTCTGCGGTAACCTGTGCTCCTTCTTCCTGGTAGTTATTTTCTATTTTATATCTGGATTTTTGGTTTTTCTTTGTTTTTGCCTGCCTGCCTTCCTTCCTCATGACACTTTATGTTGTAAGTCTTTTGTTTAATTTAATTCCCCTACTTTTGGGTCCAAGCCTTGTTTTACCTGACAATTTTGAAGCTAAGCCTACTGTAAGAAAATAACTATATGGTAGCCATACTGTTAAGGATTTAATGTGCGTTTCACATGTATGTTTAACATTTAACCCTCCAATTGTCCTCGGGTCAATCTGACCCCCTTTAAAAAATGTCTATATCTGAAATATGGGTTTCTTTTTAACCAAATTACAACAAAACATGGATTACGTTCCTTGTAACGCTCTTTACAAACACAAATGATCACTTTCATTCCTCTAATCTATTTCATTCCTCTGAACTATTAGTCAAAATAATTCATAATGTCTGCTTTTTAGACTAAGACTTAGACTCAGACTAGACTTAGACTAAATAAATGTGAGTTATTGACCATGAATTCCAAAAAGTTAAGTAAAACTAGTAAGGTGGTGTTAGTAAAAACTAAAAAAGTCTGAAAAAGGGACAGATGTTTTTGACTTGGACTAAACTAGTCCTGGTCTTGGACTCGACTAAAGCGGTCTTGACTACAGCTCTGGTATTTTTAGAATATTGCGTACTACTAAACATTTGCATAATGCAAGCATATTTGCTTGCTCCCATGTTGATAAAACCATTAAAAAGATGAAATATTATCTCTTTCAGAGTACATTCAGAACAAAAAATGTGTGATTAATCACAAGTTAACTATGGAGAATCATGCGATTAATCATGATTAAATATTTTCCTTGATTGACAGCCCTAATGTCAGATACTTTCAGCCTCTATAAACATTCTCATATCATCCAAATACAATGAACAAAATTATAAACGCAACATTTTTGTTTTTGCCCTCATTTTTCATGAGCTGAAGTCAAACATGTGAAATGTTTTCTAGGTAATTACAAAATTGGCCTATTTGTTACCACATGGGCAAAGTTAAACTAAAGTAAAGTTTCTACACGGGGTCTATTGGACCTCGATTTATTTTGTCTAAGTCCTAATGGCTGGCTTCCTGTACGTCAAAGAATTGATTTCAAAGTCCTTTTGCTAGTTTGTATAAATCACTCAATGGTTTAGGGCCAAAATACCTTTCCGATCTTCTACTACACTATGACCCCCCCAGACCTCTCAGGTGGTCTGGGGCAGGTCTGCTTTCCGTCCCCAGAGTCAGAACTAAACAGGGGGAACAGGGTTTAGTTGTATGCTCCTCATATCTGGAACAAACTCCCAGAAACCTGCAGATCCGCTGCTACTCTCAGTTCTTTTAAATCCAGGCTGAAGACCTTTCTTTATGATGTGGCCTTTCTTTAAATTACTGTCAATGTCTTTAATGTTTAATTTATTATGCTGCACTGTAACTTTTATTCTCTGTTTTTATTTTTTAACTGTTTTTTTTTTTTTTCACTGATTTTGAGTAAAGCACTTTGAATTGCCCTGTTGCTGAAATGTGCTCTACAGATAAAGCTGCCTTGCCATGAGACACGTCTATGCTTCATTTTCCCCTTATGATGTCACACCAGAAGCACATAAGCAGCCCAAAGCTGCCCAAGACCGTCTCTGGTTTCAACCCAAAAATGAATCCCTTTGGATTGGATTTTACGTTGTCCTGTAGTAACCTTGCCACAGACTTGGCTTGGCATGTGCATCCTCAGAGCTGTAAACACACATCATGGCGGACTGGGATGGCTCGTGTTTGGCTGCGTGGGTTTTCTTTTAAACGTCACGCTGTGTGAGTGACGACCACAACGATGAAGTCCAGTGATGTGCGGCTTTGCAGTGACCCACATTTCCGTTGCAAACCTTCGGCTGTGTTCCCAAACACTATTTAAAAAAAAACAACTGATACAATACTTGGGTAACTCGTTTTCTTCACCTCCTGATGGTCACGCTGGAGGATGAAATGAATCACCATGGTAACTTCCCAGAGTTGTACAATCCTGCCTCATGGTGTTACTGTGTAAACCCATGATGTGCCTTTTTAGTAGCAGTGCAGTTTTGTTTTGACGCGCCTCTAATTAACCTTAATTCTTACCCTCTCCTCTCAGAGTGTGTACACAACACAGGAACTGTAATCAAGATGAGTTACATGCTCATTCTCCTTCCCCTCACTCGCCCTGTTCTCAGAATCAGAAATTAGAATCAGAAATCGGTTTATTGCCAAAGAAAGTTACATTTGAAGAATTTGCCTTGGTGGTTGGTATATACATACATACATCCACACAGTACATACATACTGTACATACATACATCCACACAGTACATACATACTGTACATACATACATCCACACAGTACATACATGCTGTACATACATACATACAAACTGCACATACATACTGTACTTACATATATACATACATACTGTACATACATACAAACTGTACATATACTGTACTTACATATATATACGTACATACATATATACTGTACTTACATATATATACATACATATATACATACATACATACATACATACTGTACTTACATTTATATACATACATACTGTACATACATACATACATACGTACATTCATACATATTGTACATTCATACATATATACATACAAACTGTACATACATACATACTGTACTTGCATATATACATACATACTGTACATACATACATACAGTACATATATATGAAAAAAACAAACAGCTAAAATACAACATAATAAATGAAAAATACAATCCCGCTTCCCCCCATCTGCTGATTAAGGGTGTAAATCTTTTAATTTAAACAGTCAGATTTAGGAACAGCGTCTTTCAGCCAACGTTTTCTCCTCCCTCTCTTAAATATGACATTGCAATGGGAATTTGATTACGACACAATGGGGTGTAATTGCCTACAGACTTTTCTCATTTATCATTTCTCTTGCACACAATTCAATAAATAATTGCTCACTAAAAAACCTTTCTACATGGTGTCAGAGGATAGGCAGAGTGTGCTATCTTACCCTCTTTTCATGGAAACTATGTTCCTCATATTATCTCAGGAGATTATGTCACAGTGTGCGTTCCAACCTTCTGTCAGCCTAACTCCTGCACAGCCCTCAGTTCACTAGAAAAAAAAAACAAATACTGTAGAAATGTCCATTGAGTGATGTAATTAACCCTCGGACAACAGAGTGGAGACATTACCTCACGTAAAAGAAGAAAAAGCTGCAGATGTTTCAGCACCCTGGACAGATCATCTCCCTAAAACTGAATTTGAACTGTTCTGACACATAATTTTCCGAAAATTTTGTAATCCATTATCTTCTTAACGAAGCGTTGAAACTGTCCAGTTTTCTGCAAACTTGGATAAGATGAAAGTTTAAGGTCACATACTTTAAATAAATTTCAAAATGTGCCATACAGGATGATTTCCACCCCAAGGTCTATTAAAGTATCAATTAAGCCACATTTGTGCAGTTTCTCCAAAACCATATATTGGCATCTATTGGCTGAAGTTAAGCATTGCAACGTTTCAAGACAGTCAAATTAGTGTAGAAGTCATCACACAGTCACAATTAAAACAATCGCAAATAATTCACTTATTTTATTTTTGTTAAATACATATTGATATCATTTTAAAAAATCTGTATGATGTGTAAACATTAAAAGTCCTTCACAAGAATCAGTTTCAGCCTTTGAAACGTTTTTCTTTTTTACAGTTCATTCCAGTAATAAGCAAATTTAATCTCATAGCAATATGTAGACAATGTAGACAGTAGTATAAAAGTATTGGCGGGGGGGTTCCTGTTGAAGATTTAAAAAATTGTTACATTAAGGTACAATGATCTAATTTAACTTTTAGCTTTTTGTATTACTTGAGTTTTGTAGGATAGACTGCTGTCTTTATCTAACCAAAATCAGAAGAATTAATTAATTATTAATTAACGCTCTACTGCATCTATAAGATGTCTTTTATACAAACATACCAAAGTAGGAACATCAAATATCAGTGCTCTTGTGAAATGCATACAGTGTATGTTGTCACATTGGAGTTTGGTACAATGTTTAAATGATTAAGAGAGGGCTCATCAAAAGCAGTAAACAGGGGGCCTAATGTTGATCCCTGTGGGACACCTTTAATCTTCAACCAATTAGGGACATGATTTGAAACAATTAGCAATATTCTGAACTACCAAAAGATCTGATTTGAACTAGATTGAGGTTTTGAAAAAACTGCAGCAGGTGTTATGCTGTAACAATGATGTCGGGGCTGAAAGATATTATTGTCCTCCAGAAAGGCATGTGCAGTAGCTGTGTGAGTTGACAGGATCATCATACCCCAATGTGCATGTAATACAGAGTGTGTTACTGGGTCCAGTAAGAAAATATGTTGGGTTCAGGACTAAATCCAGGTCCAATAAACCAGCAGCTGGTCTACTTTACTGGTTAGTGTTCACAGTGACACTGATGGCTAAATGGCTCCATCTAGTGATTCAACTAGATCAGTGACCACGTCTCCTCATATCAACAACAGCACAACGCCTAAGCTGATGCATGGAACACAAACCGTCACCACATTAAAACCCTTATTTGTAGGATTTTAACAAAACTTGTCTTTGGTGTAAACAGCAATCTACATCTATTCACACCTAAGATCAACACTCTCTTAGACATTAGTAGAGCATGAATGTTGTGCTTCATTCAATTGAAGTTTAAGTGCTTGGAATCAAGCCAACCTGCTACAGGATGAACTGTGACCATTAAACATTTGACTCGGCGCATTATTATTAAAAAGCGTAAACCTTCCTTTCACAACCCCGTAACTCGTGGTCTGTCTACATTGAATGGTTAAGGCATTATGGTTAACAATCAAAACCCTCATGGAGAAATTGAACAGGATTTTCACTCCCAGAACCACAATGTTGAGCTCTATGGCCTGTGATTGGCGGAATTTTTGCCCAACAACGCCAACAATACACTGCCTACCGCAGTTTTAAAAGCTTTTTTTTCCTTAATATTAGATCTTACATGACATTATACTATTAATCAGCTTAATATAGATAGAAGTGAACGAACTATTCCTCTAAGTGAACGGTATTCTGTTTTTAACTAATATAAAAAGAAGTAGAACAATCACCATTGTTTACATTTGGGATCATATTTATTCAAAGCGTCATTCAAAGCAGCCACACATGCTCCAGATTCA
>NC_048420.1:23262613-23269042 GCF_013103735.1 Etheostoma cragini | reverse complement strand
AGGACGATCTATAACGTCCCTGTTAGTGATGGTGTTGCATAGTCTGTCCACCAGAGGACGCTCTACAACGTCCCTGTTGGCAACACTGACGTTTTTGTTGATGTGATGTTGATTTTTGTTCAGAGGTCTTTAAGTTTTATATCTTAAATTTGTATTTTTATACATTTTATTTATCAGAACTTTAATATATTTTGATGTTCTGTTGTGACAATAAAACAAATAATTATCATATTATTTTAGTCAGAACTGAAATAACTACAAATAACCAATGTTAGGGAAATCTGTTCAGGAATTGTTACTCGTTTCTGGATTTAAAAAAAAATCTATATCGGCCGATATATCGGCGTATCGGATTGTTAAATAACCAAATATACGTATCACGTTGGCCTTAAACATCCTTTACCGGTCGGGCTCTACAGTCCAGTAATCAGTCGTCTGGGAACTCCTTGTTTTGTTTTTACACCAGCAAGTTGGACGCAGGGAGAAGCCCATGTGTTACTGATCAGCCTGCACGCTGCTTCCTGCTCCAGTGTTTTCATCCTCCACATGACCTCATCATGTGTCTGGGCAGCGAGGAGGACGGCATGATGTCATGGGGGGGGCGGCCCCCCTCTCGTACTCAGTAACAGTCTGTCTTCGCCATAGCACACACACTCTCACACTTCCTGTTCCTCACTTTACCCAGGGTCCCCGCGGGGCCCTTAAAAAAGTCTTCAAAATGTGTTGAATTTAATATATCGACCATGCAGATTTTTGTTTTTCTACGTGAGTTTTTAAAATGAAAACTAGTTTTTTAACAGTTTTGACACTTTTGTCGCGTTTCCCCCCCCCTGATATCTTTATCACTTTTTTCAACATTTTTGTCACTTTTTTCTGCTTTTTTTTTCTTTTCTTGTGTTTTCCCCAACAATTTGACCCAACATAACAACAGGAGGGAATAGGAAAGTCTTAAATCTAGTTCATAAAGTTCCTCATTCCTTCATTTCTTTATCACAAGCATGTACTGTATGTTTTGAGTACTACAATAAAATGTTGTATTTAATTGAAACACTTGGTAAAAACATCTGAAATCCTCTCTAAATTCCATAACATCCTTAATACTTTTGCCAATATGGCCAGAAAGTTGGTGTTACATTTCATTTGATAAAGGTCTTGAAATAGTTTTAAAGGTAACTTGTGGAAACCCGATGGTACCTTTTACCTGTCTTACCTTTCTTTATCTCAATGCCTTCTTGTTTTCCTGTCTCTTCCTCTTCCTCCTCTCCCTCTCATGCTCTGTTACTTAATCTTACTTCTCCACCCTCCCCCTCTTTCTCCATCTGTCCGTGAGTATTCCCACCCTTCCGAGGCTTCACCATACATCCACCGGACCTTTTGCTCGGAGCAAAGACATCCGAATGAACGCGGGAAGATTCAAATTCTGTTCAGAAACTCATAATGCGTGATGAGTACAGTGAAGTACACACAAGTTTACACACCCATACCAAAGTTAATTAAAAAGAGGATTAAAAAAACATAATTTGGAAATTGATCTTAATGCCTTAATTCAAAGAAATTAGGAAAATCCAACCTTTTAAGGACACCAATTTTCTTTGTGAATGAATAATGTATCGTAAATAAATAAATGTTCTTCCTAAAAATACAGGGGGCATAAGTATACACCCCTCTCTGTTAAAATACAGGGGTGGGGGGGCATAAGTGTACACCCCTCTCTGTTAAAATACAGGGGTGGGGGGGCATAAGTGTACACCCCTCTATGTTAAATTCCCATTGAGAAAGCAGATTTTTATTTTTAAAGGCCAGTTATGTCAAGGATCTATCAGGATACTATGCATCCTGATAAAGTTCCCTAAACTCACCTCTTAGACACAGATATATGGTGATAACAAAGGTCCAAAATGTTGTGAAAAAGAGACGCAAAACTTCCACCATTAGGGACACAAGCTGACTACAAAGAGATGGCAAATGACCACAGAGACCCAAAACAACCCCAAAGAAACACTTGACACTTGACTGATAATACATGGTAAATGTCTTTTTATAGCCAAAGGTTTTATTATTATTATTATTACTGTTATTATTGTTATCTTTATACTGTCTTTTTCTCTCTATACTGTATTTTTCTTGCTGAAACTGGAGCCGGAAATTTAAATTTCCTTGCAGGGGAGTCATCCTAAAAGGATTATTAAAGAGAAGTCGAAGTCTCTATGTCTACATGACTAATAAAGAGACACAACACGACTAGAAAGAGATGCAAAAACCCACAAAGTGACACACAATATATAGGAAAATTGCGTTTTTTTTAAATGGAAAGACTTGACATTTCCTTGAGGAAAGACACCTAAAGCCTAAGTCTTCCACAGAGCCAGGGAAAACCCTGCGTTGTGTAATATCTTGCAATGTGAGCCATCCAGCTGTTGTGGCGTTGTGTAACCTTGTTCCCGACCCCCCCCCTTGTGTGTTGTAGAGAGTGTGCGCGAGGCGGTGGGTCCACGGGTGAAGCTGACCCTGAGGCGCAAAGTCCAGCTGGAAGGCAAAGGTGACAAGGTGGAGAACAGAGTGCTGGTAAGTGTTCAGTTGTCTCCTAAATACAGCAAATACAGAACAAAATACGTACATGTAATACAGTGGGAATGTGATGCATGTGGACTGGAGTGAATCCGTTCTGGAGTGGGCGTTGAAATGCTCGGTGCGATTGGGAGTGTTAACTCCTCTTGAATAAATGTTGGTCAATGCAGGACAAAAGAAGTCTTGTTCAGAGGATTGTGAGTCCCTGAAAAATGGCTGCCCAGATTTATGAATCATTTTATTGCTCCTTACGGGGAGAGAAATCCCAAAGGCTGCTTTGGTGTGGGTGTGTTGCTGCAGGTACAGGTGAGAAGATACAATATTAATCCTTGTGTTGTCCTCCCAGGTCAAAACTGAAAATGAAAGATTTAGTGGTGCTTTTGACCATTTTTTATCACTTTTTGGCGTTCTTTTATTCATCATTTTCTTATTTTTGTAACACTACCATCAGTATCTTGAACACATCACTAACACCAATATACTACCACTAGTTTTTCATTATTTTCTTTTTCAAATTTATGGTCAAGAAACGTCATTAATATGATATGAATATATATATTTTTGGTCTTTTTTCACAGTTTTTTTGGGGGGGAAATGAAACAAAAAATTCAGTTAAAGTAGTGAACTGATCCTTCAGCGTGTGTGTTTAACAAGCATAGTGTGTGTGCTGTGTACGAGCCTAGGTGCATTTTACTAACTCTCTGTTAAAATAACAATGAAATGCTGCGCTATTGACTTTAGAGGTTTTTGTTGATCAATGGCGCGATCACTTCCCGCGGCTTCAAGATAGCAATACGCCCAGAATGCACCTGAACTCACCTCACTGTAAGACCAGCACGCCCAGAATGCACCTGAACACACCGCCCTGTAAGACCAGCACAAGCAGAATGCACCTGAACACACCTCCCTGTAAGACCAGCATGCCCAGAATGCACCTGAACACACCGCCCTGTAAGACCAGCACGCCCAGAATGCACCTGAACACACCTCCCTGTAAGACCAGCACGCCCAGAATGCACCTGAACACACCTCCCTGTAAGACCAGCATGCCCAGAATGCACCTGAACACACCTCCCTGTAAGACCAGCATGCCCAGAATGCACCTGAACACTGTGTGGTGTAACGCATGGTGGCCATAGCACATCTGGACCCGTTGATCCAGGGTTAGGTTAGGCTCCTTATTTAGTTCTGATGTGTTGCATGAGATTTCTGTCGAGCTAGTCGGGCGAGTCTTTGGTCAACCCACAGAAAGGCTGCACGGGGTTGTTAAATATTTTGAATGACTGTGGCTACAGTAGCTGATTCTGAGAGGAGAGGCTGCTGGGAGTCACTGTCTGAGGCTCAGTGTGTGTCTGTGTGTGTCTGTGTGTCTGGCCGTGTGTGTGTGTGTGTGTGTGTGTGTGTTGCCTGTAGCTGTACAGATCCAAAGCTATACAAACCAGCTGACTCATCTGCATTTTTATCCCTTCTTCACCCACAAGATTTCATATTTCAGATGTTCCCCCCCCCCGTTCATCTCTGGCGTTAGCACTGTTTAAATGCACTTCACTTCTAGCAGCAGTATCTTAGGAGTGTGTGTGTGTGTGTGTGTGTGTGTGTCTGTGTATGTGTTTCACTCTGCTACTAAGCATGTCTTTGCAGTAGGCCATCATCATCTACCAAAAACTGATTGCTTTCGACCCTTCATGCAAATGATGAAATGAATCAAACACAAACGCATGATAGATGAACGCCCAGTCTCTCCAGCGCTCTGCGGCCGGGAACCCAAGCAATCGGCCAGTTTCCAAACAGGCACACGCTCCAAGTGTAGCAAATTGCATGCAGCACGTCGAAAATGTGGTGAAACGGGGCCTCTGGCTCCCAGTGGGTGTTTTCCCAAAGGAGTCAGCTGGGGCTGAGGTCCGAGCTCTGCGCAGGGCCTTCAACAAGTGGCTTCCCATCAATGATGCAGCTTCATCCATCCTCAGGGGTTTTTCGGTGCAAATAACCAGCCGTTAGAATAAAAGAGTATGTTTTCAAGACAACGTTGTGGATACAATTGAATGCATCATTGTATTTTTTTCATCTGGGAGTTGTTCTGAGACACTGGACTGTAATGCAGCGGTACACGGTTAGGAAAGAGCTGGGTGTTTCTGTGGTAGCGGATCTGGTTTCATGTATCTGCAGGTATGTGAGCTCAGGTCTCTGTGTGTGAGCGTGTGAATAACACCAAAGAGAGAGGGGGGGGGGGGGGGGGGGGGGGGGGGGGGGGGGGGGGGGGGGGGGGGGGGGGGGGGGGGTTGTAGATGTTCCAACTTCAACCTGAGACCTTCTCTTTGCACTGAGCCCTCCTGTCAGCCTTAGCCCAGGATTTGCCGTGAAACACATGAATTTATTTCAGATCTTTCACATTTCTTTTCCCTCTGACCAAATACCACGGCACTGCAGACTGTGACTGCATCTCCTGTCAGGACTTGACTGAAGCAACCCCCTCATAGCCACAGGGTGTTGAGACACACACACACACACACACACATAGACATACACACAGGGGTTTAGCACAAAATGCTGGGCCCTGTAGAAAGGCATTTTCTATGGGCCCCTCCCTGCATCCACAGCTATTTATTCTAGTATCTTTTTGGTTACTCAGTCCCCTTTTTGCCCCAGTCCAACGCCCCTATAAAAACACACACTCACACAAACGCGCACACACACACACACACACACACACACACACACACACACACACACACACACACACACACACACACACACACACACACTGGGTGACATTCCACAGTTGTAGATAACAAGATTAAAAACCCAAAGCAATTTCATAAAATGAGGCGAAACACACAGATATCATGGCGATGTGTCAGGCAGATTTGTTTTGATTTTTAAAGAAAATGAAGGACAGATTGGGTCCTGAACCACGTCCCAAGAAAAACAGAGGAAGGAAAACTGCTTTATAAAGAAAAGTGTCTCCAGCTAACTCAGCTGAGACATATGTAAAATGAAAAAGCACTCCAACATGAGGAATACGGGTTTTTATCATTAATTGGGCTCAGTCTGACCCAGACAGCGACCACCCCACCTGAATGGTGAAGCTGGAGACGGAGCAGCCATCATCGCACTAGGAGTCTTCTTTGATCAGAAAAAATTGACGAGGGTGCTTTTGTAGTAAAAAAAAAGAAGAAGAAGCCGGCGTCAGTTTGGTTCCAAAAAGCAGTCGAGAACTTCTTTTGTTGCTCTGGCGACAGCTACTGCTACAGCATCTAAGAGTGCTGTGTGAAACCGAACCGTACGCACATTGTAACAATATATCGCCCGAATACCCGGACTACAGGTCTGAAACTGCCCCCCAAAAAACGTCTGCGTTGTCTTCCTGTCGATTCTGCAACTTTTTGTTTTTCTACGCGTTTCCTCATGCTTTCGTCACTTTTTTCCAATGTTTTTGTTGTTTAAAACAAAATGTTTTTGTCCCTTTTTTCAATGTTTCTTAAGGTTTGTTTCCTTTTTTTAAACTATTTGGTTGGAAAAATCCAAATTTTTTTAAAAATAGAAACTTGGAAAATTGGTAATATTATATGACCCGAGGACAACAGGAGGGTTAAAAGCGTACGTTGGTTTTTATCGGAACAGTTGAACTCTTTCATCAAAACTTGAGTGGCATTTAAAAAGCTACGTGTTACTTAACCCTCATATTGTCCTCATGTTGTCTTCATGTTGTCTTCATGTTGTCTTCATGCTGTCTTCATGCTGTCTTCATGCTGTCTTCATGTTGTCTTCATGCTGTCCTCATGTTGTCTTCATGCTGTCTTCATGCTGTCTTCATGTTGTCTTCATGTTGTCTTCATGTTGTCTTCATGCTGTCTTCATGCT
>NC_048420.1:23257431-23262513 GCF_013103735.1 Etheostoma cragini | reverse complement strand
GACTCCAGATACAGTATTAGGGGACCACTAAGGTCTATATAAAAGAGACTTCAGATACAGTTTTAGGGGACCACTAAGTTCTATATAAAGCATCAAAAAAGCAGCATGTCATGGGACCTTAAATAGTGGGATTTGTTTAATGTTGGGAGAAGTAATCTGCCAGTCCAAAATAATACACAATGTAGTCTGTAATATATCTGTAATATGATGGGATGTGTTCAGGTATTGTCTGCAGTTAGAAGGATGGGTGTGGTGTCTGATATCTGACCTGTGGGAGAAGACTGACTTCGACAGGTTAAGGACGGAGAGATGCTTCAAAGATCCTCTGAGCAGAGACGCACACACCTGAAAAGCATAAAACTCAACTTCAGCAAAAAAACTAAACAAACATCCATAAAAATACAAACATGGTTTATTTACGTTACTCTGATTTAGGTTAGAAGTGCAGACACAGGAAATTGTATTTTATAATTTTAAACTTCTTAACTTCAGCCACTCAGAAGTCTTAAAAGTGTGTACTGTATGTGTTGTGTGTTGTATGTTTTTTCATGGTCGATTAATCTGTGGATTGTTTTCTGGATTCACCGATTAGTTGCTCGGTCGCTAAAATGTCAGAAAAATCTCCAAAAACCCAAGTAGTTTTGTCCGAAACTTAAATATATTACGTTTACTGTCACAGAGGAGCGAAGAAACAAGAAAATATTCACATTTAAAAAGCTGCAATCACAACATTTTCACATATAACCGAACTGAATTTATAACAGTTGACAACTAATCAAGTAATCAACTCTCCTGTTGAAATTGTCAACACGTTTAAGTTGTTAGGCATCCATATTTCAGACTCCCTCACACGGTCGCTTCATATCAGGTGTGCTAATAAGAAGGCACACCAGAGGCTATATTTCTTGAGGTGTCTTAAGAAATGTGGTATGTCCCTTAATATTCTACAGAGCCTCTACCGTTGTACAACTGAGAGTATACTGACAGGTGACACTGTAGTGTGGTTTAGTTCAGCTACTCCACATGACATTAATCTTCTGACAAAGGTTAAAAGTGCATCTAAAATCATCGGCGTTTCCCTTGAAACGTTTCAACATATATATTGGAAACGTAGTACTAAGAGAGCAAGAGGTATTATGCGGGATCCTAGTCATCCTGCACACAACCTCTTCCCCCCCACTTTCCATCAGGGACACGTTTGCCGAGTATCCCAACATGAACACATCACGTTACAGGGATAGTTTTGATCCCCTAGCTAATTAGGTTACTGAATGATGGCCCAGCAGGAAGGAGGGCTGGGGCAAGTATTTAGTCACTTAGCCACTGTCCATTGTGGTGTTTTAAAGTTTTAATGTTATTTATGTCATTATTATCGTTATTATTAAAACTGTTATTGTTGACTGGTGCTGAGAGAGGCAATAAGGCCTATTGTACTTCATTGCTGTGGTACTCTGTACTAAGGTGCATATGACAATAAACTTAAACTTGGACTAATGGAGTTCTCTTTGTAGCTCTAGTTTTGTGTAGGAGCTCTTTTACCTGCTCCAGACAGCAGTCACTGTTGGACAGATCCAGAGTCTCCAGGCAGTTCGGGTGACCCAGGAAGCTGTGCAGGTTCTGTGTAGAAACAAAAAGACACAAACGCATCGCTGCTGTCACTTCAAAAACATCAGATCTCCAAGCTCTTCAGGAACCTTTTGTCCTGAGAAGCTTTAATAAGATGTGGGGGTTGCAGAGTCTGTCTTGATGGCGCGTGGGACAGCAGCGGAGGTGGCAGCGTACCGGCATGTCGTCCCCTCGGAGCGAGTTTCCCGACAGGTCGAGGTGTGTGAGGTTGGTGGCGACGGCCGGGTTGGCACACAGAGCCTGACAGAGGCTGTTCACGCCTGCAAGACATGACAGAGATCAGGTTCCTCAGCCCCGTAGCAAGTGTCTTTCATCTCTGAAGAGGGCCCAGCTGGGGCCAGTCCCAGTCTCATGGCAGCATTAAGGCAGACCCCAATAGTTTCTTTGTTAACAGGATCATGGACTGAACCGTGTAAATGTAAATTTAAAGAAGCTATAAGACAGATTCCATAGGGCTCTACATTAAGTCAGTGCTAAAAGCTAACAGCTTAAAATATGACTACGTCTAATTGTTGTTTAAAAACATCCTAAAAATGTAAGTGTCACTAACAGGGACGTTGTAGCGCGTCCTCTGGTGGACAGACTATGCAACTCCATCACTAACAGGGACGTTGTAGAGCGTCCTCTGGTGGACAGACTATGCAACTCCATCACTAACAGGGATGTTGTAGAGCGTCCTCTGGTGGACAGACTATGCAACGCCATCACCAACAGGGACGTTGTAGAGCGTCCTCTGGTGGACAGACTATGTAACTCCATCACTAACAGGGACGTTGTAGAGCGTCCTCTGGTGGACAGACTATGCAACGCCATCACTAACAGGGAGGTTGTAGAGCGTCCTCTGGTGGACAGACTATGTAACACCATCACTAACAGGGACGTTGTAGAGCGTCCTCTGGTGGACAGACTATTCAACACTATGAGAAAAAAGAGGAAGTTTTATGACATCTTTGCCTTATCTGTGCTCACCTTTAGGAGACATGGAGGTCCTGGAGAGGTTCAGGTGCTTCAGGCCCATGGGCAGTTTGGCAAGTTGGGCACTCAGAGCAGCAACACCTGCAGAAAGTAACACACACCTAAAGTAGTTGTAGATCCTTAGGTCCCTTCGGATGGTCTTCTGGTGT
The DNA here is from genome assembly GCF_013103735.1 of Etheostoma cragini. Taxonomy (NCBI): domain Eukaryota; kingdom Metazoa; phylum Chordata; class Actinopteri; order Perciformes; family Percidae; genus Etheostoma; species Etheostoma cragini. The sequence goes on along the minus strand of NC_048420.1, from coordinate 23,259,763 downwards.
TCCCTAAATGTTTCCTCAAGGTTTTCTATGATAGCGTTTCCTCCAGTTTTGATTTTATCAGTTGCGGTTTCATTGATTCCATGTTTGTTTCAATGTTTTTCTTGTTCGTTCTTGGTTGTTTGTTCATTTTTTTTAGTAAACTCATGTGCTGCTCTTCTTGTGGTTGTGTGTACATGTGTGTGTGTGTGTGTGTGTGTGTGTGTGAGTGGGGGGCTGTAAATATATGAAGCACTTTGTGCTAACTTTTGTGTATGAAAAGCGCTATATAAATAAAGTTTGATTTGACGAGGCATTTTTTGATACTCTATACAGTTCGGTCTGTGCCTAAAAAGTACTGAATTAAATACTCAGCCTCAGTCTTTATGAGGCTGAGTATTTCATTCTTTATGTTTTTATATTTATTAATGTATTACTCTGTGCATCAACCTACTTTAAAATATGCCAATTGTATTCACTCGCACCATATCTAATCTATAAATATGTACATGTTTTACCTGTCTGTATATACTAGAGGTGTTTATAGTGTACATATTAACCCACATATTACGTTTTGTATGCATTTCCTATGTCCATTTAAAGGGAGATCAACGTGGACTCTATTTCCAATTTCTTTTGTGTGTAAGTGACTGATAGGAACAACAGTCTTTGAGTCAGTCAGTGTCCAAACGAGCACTTTTGTTAAGATAAAAACAAGCTGCACAAATGACCCATTAACTTACATTGGAGCTTGTTTGGCCGATTGCCGAGATCTCGCTTACTACTGGACCAATGTCAAAGATAATTGTTCTGATCAGTAACTTAGACACAAAAACATAGGAGCCTAGGATCCAGGTTGGTTGATAAAAAAGAAATTGCCTTATTCTGATGTGTGTGGAGTTTTTTGAGGTGCTGTAACAAGGGAATCTCCCAGTGTGAGATCAATAAAGTCTATCTAATCTTTGAGCTGACAGGCTCCAACATGGCCACTAGAGGGCGCAGGACTACACCTAAGAGCCCTCTGTGACACTTAGGTGCAACAATTACAACAGCTTGTCAACAGAAATAATGTCCAGTCTGTAGTAAAGAGGATGTGAATGAGAATCAATTCATATTAATACAAATATCAGTTACTAAAATCAATTATATTTTGTACAAATTGCAGAAGAAACATTAGAGACATGTATATAACTCATACAAAAAAACAGATGTGTGTGTGTGTGTGTGTGTGTGTGTGTGTGTGTGTGTGTGTGTGTGTGTGTGTGTGTGTGTGTGTGTGTGCGTGGGCACATGTTTTAACCTTTGTCCTCCAGTGAGTTGTTGCTCAGGCTCAGTGTGTGCAGCGTGCAGGCGGGGTTCTGCGACAGAGCGCTGGCCAGTTTCTGAGCAAAATCACTGAAGAGGAGAGAAAGAGCATGAAACACAATGACAATGACCGGATATCCGGCCTAAACCAATGAAATCAAGCGGATTTGATCTGGTGGCACCGGAGAAATCCAGGAAGTGGAACGTCAAGGATAGAGACTATTTGTCCTCTGACCTTCTGAGTCCAGTGTTGTCGAGCACAAGCTCCTGCAGCCGGCCGGACCGGGCCACCACTCTGAGGATCTGGTCGCACACATCTGTCGCCTGGAGCGCAGAGACACACACACACACACACACACACACACACACTTTTATTTAGGCTGTTTAGGACTTTATTTGGACAGGACATCTAGAAATGAGAGGGAGAGAGAGAGAAGGTAAAAGAGTGGCCGCAGCTTGGAAGTGAACCTGCGGCCACTGCGTCAAGGACTAAGCCTCTGTATATGGGGGGGGGGGGTCTCTACCAGCTGAGCTACCCTGGCGCCCGGGACTTTCATTTCATTTGATCTGAGTGAGATTTTTAAGAAGCAAAAGCACAACTAGCTTAACATATTATGTATTGTAATGATTTTTTTGTTCAAGTGATTAGAGTCCGTCAAAGAGCTGTCATTTTTTTTTTTTTCAAAGATTGTTTTTTTCTGCATTTTAGGCATTTCTTTTGTATGATACCTGAATGCATGAAAACGGAAGAGAGGGGGATGACATGCAGCAAAGGGCCTGGGTCGGATACAAACCCGCTGCCGCAAGGACCGAGTCTCTGGGCATGGGACGCACGGTCAACCAGGTGAGCTACCCAAACGCCCCTTCTACTGTCATATTTTATAAAATACACTGTTACAAGTAAACGTCCTGCATTAAAAAATACTACTTCAAAGTAAAGGAGTAGTCTACTGCTCGACGCACAGGCCCGGGTTCGACAGGCCCGGGTTCAGCAGGCCCGGGTTTGACAGGCCCGGGTTCAGCAGGCCCGGGTTCGACAGGCCCGGGTTCA
>NC_048420.1:23251927-23257331 GCF_013103735.1 Etheostoma cragini | reverse complement strand
GACAGGCCCAGGTTTGACAGGCCCGGGTTCAGCAGGCCCGGGTTTGGCAGGCCCGGGTTCAGCAGGCCCGGGTTTGACAGTCCCGGGTTCGACTCCGACCTGCGGCCCGTTGCTGTGGGTTATTCCCTCCCCCGTCTCTCCCCTTTCATTTCTTCAGCTGTCATGTCAATAAAGGCTTGAAAATCCCCCCAAAATGATCTTAAAAAAGAATTTAAGAAAGAAACGCAGAGGGAAACGGAAAATACTCGCATCCAGAGCACTCCCTGGAAGTGGAACACAAACGATATGGACTAACTTCTTTTTTTTTTAACTTCAATAAACACAAAATCTTTCCAAAAGTCAATAAGTAAATCGTGATTTCAATATTGACCGACATGCAGTGATTGTGAGTGTGAGTTGTGTTACCAGTTTGAAGTCTTTGGTGCAGAGTTTAGTGAACCACTGGTTGTACTCCAGAGCCGCGATGATCGCCACCAGGTCCCTGCAGAGAAAAGACTAAATCAACCTTACAGATACAGCTGGCACGGAGCGATAGGAAGAAGGAATTAACCCCATTTAGGGTTTTTTTTTTTTCTAAGCCAGTGGTTCCCAAACTTTTTCAATTCAAGACCCAAAAGAGAAATTTGGTGTCTCACCGGGACCCAAATTTACAAGAATATCTATCTCCCCCATGAGGAATTCTAAGTAATGACAACAAAACTGTCGGCGCGTCCCCGTGATCCAAGCAGAGGATGTTTCCTAAGGGGAAAACTTCCACTCTCGGGAAACTTCCGGCTTCTGAACCGGTTGGTGGTGTACGTACCTGTTCTCCAGGTGAATGAAGTCCTGCAGGTTGAGCTCTCTGGTGTCCTGAGTGAGATAGATGGTGTCTACATCCTGTAGTTAAACACGAAAGGAAATAGTTCCATGATGGTGCGTATACGGACACGTACCATCCCAGGTGAGAAAAGATGAGAAACAAAAAGAAACGTAAGCAGAAAAAGAGGAAGAAGTGGAAGAAAAGAAAGCAGAAACAAACAAGAAGCAGAGGGAATACAACAGGAGGACAAATCAATCAATCATAGAAAGAATGTCAAGAGGAAGCAGCAGAAGGCCAAACAATGACGTTAATATTTCATAATTATAGAATATTAGGCAGAAGTAAAAGAAGCATACATTTAGCAGACAAAGAAGAAGTAGTCAGAGCAAAGAAAAGCAGAATAAAAACCACAAAAGGTGACCATGAAAGCACCAGATGAAAAAATCTTACTAGCAACAAAAAGACAGAAAATAGAACAACTTCTATAAAAAATGAGGATATCAGTCAACGGCACCGACCCATTGGACCTCCTCTCTGTACGGCAGGCCCAGGTAATCACACACACACCAGTACTGATGAGAAAAACCGCCTGAAAAGAGTCAAAACAAACCCTTTTAGCGAATAAATGCACTTCAAACATTTGCCAGGATGTATTTTTCCCTCTTCGAGGCTGACTTACCGCAGGGTCCCTGATCTGCCGAGCCCGGTTCGTCCCAGACGGCCTGGAGGGACGCCATCCTCTCCGGAGGCTTCAGACTCAGCTTCTTCATCACCTTCCTTCCTTACAGAGAGAGGGATGAAGACACAGAAAAAAGAACAGAGAGAAAAGAAGCAGGGGATTAGTGTCCAAGAAACCAATTAGGAATTATATGAAAGCTTTAATGCGTAGCTTTTTAATATCAATGAACGTTACATTCAAGCCGTTGTCAAACGAGTTGCTACAAAGCTAATTAAGACTATCAGCTCGTCTGAAGAGTCCATCACGTTTTTTTTTAATCCTCCGTCTACTCCATGGCTACTAGCAACTGCATGGAGGACGGGTGTGCACTCTTCACATTCACCACATAACACCAACACATACAGACCTGACATGTCGGGTATATAAAGGGTTATAAAATGATCAACAATTGACAGATTTTCATTATTGTTGCAGATGAAATTTCTGTTGACAGACTAACAGATTCATCGACTGATGATTTCAGCTCTTTAACAGAATAATCCCGGTCTGCTGTGAAAAGCATAGTCTCGGGAAGGAACTGGTTTTGGTGGAACGTGTACGTTCAAAAGTAGTTTTAGTCGTGCAACAGAGAACACCGATTGGACAGATAGCTGTCTGGATTTACCCTGCAGAGACCTGAGGACCAGGTAACCATAGTCCTCAGATTAGACAGATAGTCTAGCTAGCTGTCTGGATTTACCCTGCAGAGACCTGAGGACCAGGTAACCATAGTCCTCAGATTGGACAGATAGTCTAGCTAGCTGTCTGGATTTACCCTGCAGAGACCTGAGGACCAGGTAACCATAGTCCTCACATTGGACAGATAGTCTAGCTAGCTGTCTGGATTTACCCTGCAGAGACCTGTAACCATAGTCCTCAGAAATTAGCCGCAGGTTAGAGCCCCAACACAAAGACAGTGGAAGGTAACGGACAGGAGGCTGATAAGAGGGACATTGGGCAGATTTTAAGGCGACATCGATATAGACTATATTGACTATATCTTCAATGTTACACACGTGTAGCATGAGCCCAACCCTCTGTCTGCTACCTACACAGGGGGGACGGCGGGGCAGATCCGGCTCAGACAGATGCCGATGTGAGCGATCACCTCGTCCACTTCCTCCACCGAGCCCAGCCGGAGGCTCCACGGGCCGCGCTCATGCTCCAACACCAGCTGCAGGGGGGCGACACACACACACCCACACACACACACACACACACCCACACACACACACACACACAGCAACGCCAAATGTAACAACCCAAAGCGCTAACAAGATGTTACTTGCGATGAATAAACATCTGAAAGCATACTCAGTTCTGCTGCTTACAGGCTTCTGCTAAAATAAAACAAGTTGCTTGTTGAATTTCAAAACAATTCAAAAGGAAACCATTTCCAACGATATTTGATTTAACAAATTGAACATTGAATGAAATATAAAATATCTCTGAGTGTCCATGAGACCACTGTTTGTGTGTCTGTGTACCTGAGTGGGCTTGTTGCTGCCGATTCCCTGGATATCAAGGTAGCTGAACGAGTGTTCAACCTAAAAGAAGCAAAAAAAGGAGACAGATTATGAAATTCAGCAGTGAAGATATCAAGTTCATCTTGGATTTCGACGTCATATTCATAGAGGCATTACCAGGGCAACGTGGTGAGTTTTGGGGAAAACACACAAACACAAAGATGGCTTTTCTTTCTCTCTTTCTTTTTTTCTTTTTGCTTCAACAAATCACAAATGGAAAGTTCTGTGTCCCCAAGGAGAACTTGCTCTCCACAGTGTCAACACTTCTTTGGAAGAAAAATATATATACACACACACACACACACACAGACACACACACACACATCTAAAACGGGTTAATTTGCATCTTCCTGAGAACTGGAGGATTTTCCCAGGAAGAGTTTAGCTCCCGGACACAGACAGGGTGTCACATCGCTCGATAACTGGATGCAGAGAGATTTCAGGTATTGTACGTTCACTCAGCTGTTAATGCAAGCAGCTAGTTATCCACAAAAAAGTAAATCAATTTAAATGTGAGAACACTTTTTTCACAAGGACACAAATGTCCACCTGTCCCTCATAAATTGCGCTTTTGATCTACATATAAAGACTTTTTTTTTTAGATCTAAGAAGGACAGAAACACTTGTAAGGGTGACACTGGTGTTTTGTTAGCACATCTGATCTGCCACAATATCTAAAATACTACATATATATATATTAAAGCGTACATGGCATACATGTCCCCAATACGATAAAAGAAGAGAAAGGGGATCGGACCTGATGAGTTGCTTATCAACTTCTTCCTTCACCTTTTGAACATGGGACATTTTTTGTTTGTTTGAATGACTTTCAATTTTGGAAGACTGTGCTGAGAAGCACATGACCTTATTTATCTGTCATTTTAATTATATATATATATATATATATATATATATATATATATATATATATATATATATATATATATATATACACGCATGAATGCATGTATGTAAATCTTTTTAGACACATGCATTTGATGCATTCTGTTCAAATAAACTTTTAAACTAAACATGTCCCCAATACCACTTTTTTTGTGCTCCTGTAGCTACTGTACATATTAACAGTGAATAGTCGACCGTCCTCCACAGTGCTGCAGAGGAGGGTCTGGCTAGTCCACACAACATTCTGGGGATGGGAGAACCGGCACCGGAGCAATACCGAAAGTGGACTGTTGTAAATATAGACGAGAGTTGTTATCTAATGCCTGTTGTTGCTGGATGGAAGCAAATAAGACAGCCAGGTTACATCATCTGCTTTTAGTTTGGAGGATGAGATGAGCGTTTAAGACAAGACCAAGTCTTCCTTAACCCTCCTGTTGTCCTCAGGTTAAATTTGACCCCTTTAATAAAATGTCTGTATCTGAAATATGGGTTTCCTCTTTACCAAATTAACACAAAAAGGGATTAGATTCCATACAACGCTCTTTGCAAATACAACTGATCACTTTCATTCCTGACTAAAGTCATCTGTACGTTCCTCTGATCTTAACAATCGGTCAAAATAATTCAAAATCTTTGCTTTTTAAGTCGAATATTAGGTGTAATTCTATATAAATGAGGGTTAATGACCAGGAATTGCAAAAACTACTGTTAAACTAGTAGTAGGAAGGTGGAGTTAGTGAAAACTGGAAATTCAATCTCAATTCTTTTGTCTGTTTTTGACCCAGGAAGACAACACAAGGGTTAACAGAGCACTGACTTCAAAGGCTTTAATTAACAGATTTCCACTGTACAATGATCAACATTTCTCCCATGACAAATCTTCACGAGAGATGTTGTGAGTTGTGATGCAACTCTGTGCTAGCCTGAGAAAACCTTGAAGAACTTCCAGCAAATTTGAAATTTGCTCTGCAAGTCCATTTGGCCAAGAGCCCATTCCAATTTCTCCAAATCAAGGCACCAATCAGCAACCCGTTGATGCCGCTGTCGCTGCAACGTCACCCGGATCATCCTTCTGATTGGTTTAAGGACTATCCGATTGCGCCCAGTGGCATTTGACGCCCAGACACTAGACACAGATACTACTCTCAGCTACAGCTGAGGAGGGTCTGGTGTCAAACAGGCTACTTACGAAATGAAACCTATCATGATACAAACAGAGGCATATTTAATGATATGGAGCTGGATATTAGAACGACAAGAACTTGGACAAAACCTGGGGAAAAAGAAAGAAATCCCAGCTGCAGAACAAATGTCAGGAGTCACAACCTTTGTATGCACAGAGAAGGGAAAAGTAAAAAAAGGAAACTTAAAACTCGCTGCCAAGAAAAGAGAAAGGGAGGAAAACAGGGAAATAAACAGAGACGGGAAGAGATGGGGGGGGGGGCGAGAGAAGGGGGA
>NC_048420.1:23247323-23251827 GCF_013103735.1 Etheostoma cragini | reverse complement strand
ACACACACACACACACACACACACACACACACACACACACACACACACACACACACACACACACACACAAACAAACAACAGATCATGGGTCAGCTGGCAGAGGGTTATGTACATTTCATGTGGGACTATTTCTGTTTTGAACTGTATTCATTATTATGTCGTTTAACAATTTTTAAACACACAATAAGAGGCGTGCAGCAGTGCTGCAGGCTGTAAACACGCGAGGTTTTTAACATCTGAGACCCGTGGAACTTTGGCAATTATCTAAAGTCTATAAATCATTTCTTAACTTATTTTAAAAACTCTTTAACAACAAACTACTGGAAGAAAAGGGGTTTCTTTCAACCAAATTTTCAGAAATATAAAGTGGATTGTTCTGCATAACGCTCTTCACAAGTAAAATAAATGATCAACCCACTACTTGCTTTAAATTTTGATGTTTTATTCAATTTTATAGCATTCAAAAAATTAAAGAATGTTGAAAAAAGTGACAAAAACGTCTGCAAAAGCTTCAAAAACGTGGGGGGGGGGGAGCCCACAAAAACTTCAAAGGCGCAGAAGCAAAAATGGACAGAAACATTGAAAAAAGTTTGCCCGAAACGTTGAAAACTCTCAAAAGTCAATGAAGGCAGAGATCCTATCCTATGTTGTCATTGCAAGGCGTGATGTGTGGAATCAGTCGTCCATGTTATTTCCTGGTTTTTCAATCTAGGAACCCTTATTTCTGATATATGTATTTTGAAAACAACGGGTCAGATTTGACCCAAAGACAACACGAGGGTTAATAAACACTACGTAGGGAATAGTGAGTCAGTGAGCGGATGAGGGAACTGACTCGAACACAGCTTTAGTTTCCTTATGAGTAAACTCCAGATCCTGGTTCCACTCTGCATCCCACTTCCTTACAAGTGGTCTGACCTGATTCACAAGCTCATTAGCCAGACACCAGAAACCGGGAGGGTTACCAGAGGGGTTAAAACAGAGGCTGAGAAGGAAGGAAACAGCGTAAGAGTAATTTCAGAGCGGCGTTTAACCATGGGTTCACTTCTCCTTTAATAACACAGGACTCCAATGACACATCGTTCCTAAAGCTGAACCAGGACTTTTAGTCTTTGCTATGTTGGTGACTTGTAATCTGAGGTGTTTCTAATCGGTCCTTAGCTCGTCTATAACACGGATGATCTAGAGATGGGTTATCGTCATAGTCATTATCCACTGAGAGAGTTTTATGAGTTTTTAAGTTCCTATTAGGACACTCCTGGTCTTCATGTATCTACTATTTCGAGCGTGTTTGTTTCTCCGTCTCCGTCGCTCGCCCTCCAGGTTGAACTTTCCTTCCTCTCACTGTTTTCCTTTCCCACAGGCTGTGTTCTTAGAGCTGCATTGTGGGTAAAACTATCGGATGTCTCCATATGGTGGGACGTGTTTTTGCATGTACAGTAGGTAAAAAAGACGTAGAGAGAGAGAGAGAGAGAGAGAGAAGGGGAAAGAGACACTTCAATGTTAAGTCAGACAAATAGAGAACTAGGAAGAAGAAGTAGGGGAATATTCAAAGGCGCAGCACTGATGGGGGGGTTATAAAGTATAGAAATAAAGGAAGAGATAAAGCATTATGTGAAGAGCATTATGAAAGGTTGAAACAGAAAGCAGGGTTAAAAGAGCTAGGCCATGTCTCTATAGTATATCTTTATCGTGATATGAGAGTAGAACGCTTTTTTGGTTCCTTTTTTTTGGTGTATAAGTAACTTTTTTTGGTGTATAAGTTACATATCTCGTGATATGAGAGTAGATATCGTCTTAGATTTTGGATATCGTAATATCATAATATGGCATAACGTTGTCTAAATGTTGTTCTAATGGCTGCATTTCAGCAAAGTGATGTCGTTTTCTGATCTCACCAAACTGGTGTAGTCATGATATCTACATAGTGGACCAATCACACGTTGCAGTAAATCAAAGAATGCGTGCAGTGATTGGCTGAGAGAAAACTCATACAGATTTTTTTTTTACTAAGAACTACTTGGTGCGGGGTTATTTCAGTCGATCGAACAAACGTCTTCCAGCTGAAATGCACTGGTTGTTGCCCGCGGTAAATAAGACCATTTGCCTGTTTTCTTTCTGTAATTCTCGCCATTACTGGGCACCCGACACACCATTTAGGATTTGCAGCTGTGCGTGCTTCCACTTTCCGACGTTTCGGTCCATACCAGGACAGCGCAGCCATAGCTGTCGGGATATTCCACTCAAACCCACGAAGGTGAAACTCATGTTGGAGTGAAAGTACTAAGCAAGTGCTCACCAAAGTCCGGACACACAATAACGATGCCGTCCCGAGGCCTACGCAGAAACACCTTATTCACCGGATCTTCCACATTTAACCCTTGTGTCGTCTTCTCGTCGACCTGCAACATTTTGTTATTCTGGGTTAAAATTTTAACTGTAAATCGGTTGACAATTTTTCTCACTTTTCACGACATTTGTCACTTTTTCCTAGTTGTTTTGTTGTCAATTTTTGGGACGTTTTTTTTGTTGTTTTTTGCACTTTTTTGAAGTTTTTGATCTTTTTTAAAATCTTTGGTGGGACTTTTTGTCCTTTTTCAATTTCCATTAATTTATCATTTCAATTTATACCCCCCCCCCCCCCTCCAATGCTATACAATTGAATAAAACACCCAAATTCAATGAAAGTAGTGAACCAATCAGGAAGCATCCACCTTATTTATATTTTCTTGACAGTGTGGTTGAAACAAACCCCAATTTTCTGACGTAGAAACTTTATGAACACCGGGCAAATTTGACCTGCGGACAACAGGAGGGTTAAGAGAGTTTAAGTGTCTGGAAAGGTGGAAAGGAAGGACAAAAACTTGTTGTAATGTGCTAAATGGGACAAAGAGAAGATAAAACCAGCAACTTCACTCTGGAGGAACAAGCAGCTGCATGTCTGACATGACCAACGTAACATTCCCAACGAGGAGGAAGGGAAGGAGGAAGGTAGGAAGGGCATGAGGAGGAAATATAGAGATTAGAGAAACATGTGTGTGGACAAACTGGATGAGAAGTCAGAGAAACGTGGACTCTTCTTTCTTTCTGTAGGGGGAAATGAAGAGTAGATTTACTAGATTTACTGACCTTGGAAGGGACCCGTGCTGTCAGCAGATAGGCTCGATGTGACGCCAGGGCCTGGGGACGGAGACGGACACATGTTAGACAGACAGAGGACCGGTCTCACCCCGTAACACAGCTCTAGATGTAGAGACAAACTTGTGAGACTTGACTTGATAAGTGAAACATTGTTATATTGTGTTTAGTGTTGCCTTCAGGAGCTCTCACCATTAATCAGAAATACTTTATTGATCCCCGAAGGGAAACTCTGTGTTGCAATTGCACAAATAGTAGAAATTTAAATAAAGAAATATAATGAGTGTGGATATTTACATAGTTAAAGGAATATTATGATACAGTTGTTTACATAATTAACATAATTAAGATGTTGCAATGGTGAGAAGTACTAATAATATTAATAATAATAATATTAATAGTAGCAGTTGAGTATTGCACACATTACAAGCCAGTGTAATTGCACAAACGCAGATCATATGTCCAGTTTTAACCTACCATATTACCAGAACTAGCTGTCCCAAATAAAAAAAGATTGTATTTCAAAGCTTCCGTACTAATCTACAGGGAATATTTAAAGCTTTGGCGGTGGCGGCTGTGAGGGGTAAGGGGGGGTGGTGACAGATCAAGACTGCGATAGGGTACCAAAATCCAGGATCTAATCCAGCACGGGTGCCACTTGAGCACCTGAGGATCGCTGTACATTAGGAAATTATACCTAATGTTTGAGTTAGAAAAGCAGAAATTAGGAATTATTGAGACTAAAATTAAAGGAATGGATGTTGATGATAATCACAGACTGGAATATGTCAACTTTTACTCAATACTATTTCAAAAACACTTCCATTTGTTTTACAATGCTATAAAATGGAATAAGACCCAAAATTAATGAAAGTAGAGATTTGTACTTGGCAAAGAGCGTTGGGTGGAATCAATCATGTTATTTTGGGGAATTAAAAAGAACATTGATATAGGACAACATGAAGACAACATGAGGACAACATAAGGACAACATGAGGACAGCATGAAGACAACATGAAGACAGCATGAAGACAACATGAAGACAACATGAAGACAACATGAAGACAACATGAGGACAACATGAGGACAGCGTGAAGACAACATGAAGACAACATGAGGACAGCGTGAAGACAACATGAGGACAACATGAGGACAACATGAGGACAGCATGAAGACAGCATAAGGACAGCATGAAGACAACATGAAGACAACATGAGGACAGCATGAAGACAACATGAGGACAGCATGAAGACAGCATGAGGACAACATGAAGACAACATGAGGACAGCATGAGGACAACATGAAGACAACATGAGGACAGCATGAAGACAACATGAGGACAGCATGAAGACAGCATGAAGACAAC